>NC_062545.1:36329303-36632333 GCF_016906955.1 Phacochoerus africanus
TTAAGTGTAAAGACCATTTTCTAGTCTTTAAATACTTCCCTTTTTAAAAAAATATCTTGTAACTCTTTTTTTCCTGTTTATATATTTAGTCTCTTCTGTGAGGAAATTAGAATGAACTCTCCAGTGCTGAAACAGTCTTCCTCTCACCTCTTAGTGTGAGCATTACAGCCCTGAAACTTGTGAGTCCAAAAGTAGACTTGGCTCTTTTCTCCTGGGGGGGCCTTGTAACTCACATGATGTAACCACAACTTGTGGTAGGCTGCTCAATTTTCAGAGTTCCCTCCATTGGTACATAAATTAGACCTCTTCCAAGAGCTCCATGATCTAGCAAGAAAAAAACAGCCTCGAAATCAAGCCATAGTGAAATGAAAAGAAAATATCATCCCTATGATGTCCGCCAGTTTTTTTCAAGTAATATATAAGTAGTAGAACAGGGATTTCTTTTTAATTTCCATATAATGACTCAGTTCCATGATGACTTTTGAGATGCATTATGATCAGTAGGGTTTTTTTTAATTTAATTTTTTTTTTGTCTTTTTGCCATTTCTTGGGCCGCTCCCGCGGCATATGGAGGTTCCCAGGCTAGGGGTCGAATCGGAGCTGTAGCCACCGGCCTACGCCAGAGCCACAGCAACGCGGGATCCGAGCCGCGTCTGCAACCTACACCACAGCTCACGGCAACGCCGGATCCTTAACCCACTGAGCAACGGCAGGGACCGAACCCGCAACCTCATGGTTCCTAGTCAGATTCGTTAACCACTGCGCCACGACGGGAACTCCGAGACAGATTGATTCTTAACAATGTATTAGACACTAATAAAAAGACTGGAGTTCCCGACTGGAGTTCCCGTCGTGGTGCAGTGGTTAACGAATCTGACTAGGAACCATGGGGTTGCGGGTTTGATCCCTGCCGTTGCTCAGTGGGTTAAGGATCCGGCGTTGCCGTGAGCTGTGGTGTAGGTTGCAGACGCGGCTCGGATCCCGCGTTGCTGTGGCTCTGGCGTAGGCCGGTGGCTACAGCTCCGATTCGACCCCTAGCCTGGGAACCTCCATATGCCACGGGAGCGGCCCAAGAAATGGCAAAAAAAAAAAAAAAAAAAAAAAAAAGGAATCCATCTGTCTCTCCCTCTCTCTCACACATTATACATAAACACATTAAAAAAAAAAAAAAAAAACCTGTAGTACAGTTAAGTCAAATTTCAAGGCTCATGTCCCAGTTATCCCTTTGAAATATCCATGTATTTGATCTTTTTAAACCCATGCCTCATATATGGAGATGACAATGGGGTTACCTTCTTTGTTTTTGTTTTTGCTCCCCCCCCCACCCCAGCCGAGCTATGCCTGTGGCATGCAGAAGTTCCTAGAACAGGGGTCAAACCTGTGCCATAACAACAACCAGAACCACAGCAGTGCCAACGTCAGTTCTTAACCCACTGAACCATCAGGGAACACTATGGACTTCTATCTCCACAGTCATCTTCACATAGAGTGGTACCTCACCCCACCAATCCCTCACCTTTGGGAGGTGCTGAGATATAAATCCAGTTGCTTCTCCACTTTATCCCCTGCTGGTTAGCATCATTTTCCAAAATTTCTAAGTCTGTTATCACTCAGCCTTCTGCTTCCTAGCCTTCTGAATACTGTTTCCCTTTTTTCTTATATTCTTTTTCTTTGTGTATTCTTTCCTAGAAAGAAGTGGGTTTTCTGGTGCATTCAACTCACCACCTTTAACCCAAAGTTTCAATTTAATCTCTCTGGGTCTCAATTATTTCATCTCTAAATTGAGAAAGTTGGATTGATTTTCTCTGTGATCATTTCCAAATATTCTGAGGCTATGAACTCCAAATAATACATTGCACAATTATTTCTATGGCAATGAAATTAACCTCAAAATTAACATTGCCTTTGCTAGACCCTACATCACACTGCCTATAGAATAAAGTCTTAGTCTATTGTTTAAAACCATGTGTAGCCTGAGAATCTTTCCTTAAAAATAAAAATACTCCCCCAAAAAGAAAGAACAAAAAAAGAAAGAAAAAAAGAAAAATGAAACATTGTTTTCCATTTGTTTGAGATGTCCACCTTTGTAAAGCTACATAGTTTCTTAAACAGTTACTTAATGTGATAACACCGCCTTATCCCTAGAGCTTAGCTCACCTCCTGGTCCTTTATATAAGGAATGTGTTGAATGCAATAATGAATCAGACAGGCCACAGTTCAGGGCCATGGGTTACACCAGATAGAGGATATGAACTTGAAATGGGTATTTCAGTTACCTGGAAGAATTAGTGTACTTCCCAAGGAAATGATCTATTTACCAGTCCACAGAGTAGAAGGCCCTGGAAAAGCATTTCTCGGATTAAAACTCTGTATTTTCAGGTTTTTTTCCTCTTCGGATTGGTGGAGAGTAGTAGGGAAGAAAGGGTAAAGTATATCTGACTGAGTCATAAATATCTGCTGTTCCCTATTTTTTATAGCCCCACTCTGCTTTGTACTCACATAGAAGGCAAGAGATGTGAGCCGGTGTGCAAAATATATACACTCTTCTTGACCCTGTCCTAGATTACTCTTCCTCTGTTCTCCTTTGGAGCCTGAAAAGAGCCAAGGTTCAGAGTATAAATGAACCAGCTTTGCTATCAGATAGGACGAGGTCCGTACCTTACTCCTCCAGCTCAGTGTCTGCCACTTTGAAGAGGACTTGGCCATGTCCAAATGTTGCATTTTGTGGGACCTATTCAGAGAGGTTCCACTGAACCTGAGGGAGAGATGATCACGACCAAATTGTGTGATGACTGGCACAGGATCCATGGCCTGGGCTTAGGTCCAATGGCTGTTGTCAAGCAAATTTAACTAAACTTCTTGTTGCTTTTAGAGCCAATCTTTGCTTAGCTATGTTATACAGACCTTAAACACTCTCATCGGTAGGGAAAGGCTGCCTTTCTGGCACTGGATAAAATGGCCAGGCATATCAAGTGAGCTCTCTAACCCTTAACTGACAATGGCAAAAAGTCATGCCAATCATTCAGGAATTCCTCATCTCCATCTCAAGTAACCTTGTGGATGAGGGCTGGCACAGCCCCTTGCCTTTCAAACATTTCAGATACTGTTTCTTGCTTTTTGGCGAGAACTCTCACTGACGCTGGAAGAAGACCAAGATATATCATGTTGTTGCTTTTTTTTTCAATCCTGACTTTGCTTTGCTTTAGACAAAACGCTGCTTGATTTACTAAAAGTGGGGGAGAAAATCTCCCCCTTCCTCTCATTTCCCCTTCTCATTGGGGGCTTAAGGTGATGTCAGGAATGCTATTAAGTGGCACCTTTTGAGATGGCATGCTAGACACAAGGTAGTCAGATCCATTTCACTTGCACCTTAGTTAATGGGCTTTTTATGGTACACTTGTGCACATAGAGTTTATGGCTCATTTCCTAAATTACCATTTGGAGGAGGGGAAAAATCCTCAGTACAGCATGATGTCCTATTGTGTTCAGGCAGGGATACAATTTAGAAAATTTAGCACACCATTCATTTGATACCACTCATTAAGGTATCAGAATGGAACCACCATACATTAATTTCCAATTTCACCCTAAATTAAAATTCTTCAAGGGAGTGTTGGCCAAACAGGCAGCCCCTCCAGGTAGTTTCTTGTCACTCATACAAAGCTGCTGTCACCCACTCTCTCATACTGGAAACCTTAGAACCAAACTTGACACAGCCACAGCACCCCGCCTGACAACACCAAATAGGCAACTGTTTACCTCAGGTGGTTTCATTTGCTTTTCTTGTGCAATCTGAGATTCAATCAAGTCTAAGGCCAGACCGAGCTGTAGTTCTTTCCCCTCACGTGGTCCCATTACTCAAGGAAATAAAAATTCCCCTATTCCCTTGTACCCTCATTCCCCCAGGAAAATATTTGTGTATTAATGGAACAGAGAAAGAGAGAAAGGAAAGGACGAAATCTCCACACTCATCTTTGTAAGTTCAGAAGTAGTTGTATGTTTCCCAGGGCGTAGTGTAAGGGCCTGTTCTTGGACACCTGATGGCTGAAGTTAATTCCAGGCTCCCTTTATTTTCCTTAATCACTACAGAGGATGCTATAATTTTATTTTCAATGTTTGTTTATGTGCTAAATTTAGGCAGTATTATTATTATAGAGTAAAGAGATATGATAAGTAGGCTTCTCCTAAAAGCATAAGTAAGGAGGAAAGAACTAGTGAATTCTTAAGTGATAAAGTTTTTAGGAAAGTAGTTATGTTACCAGAGAAAATAAAAGGAATGGAAATTGTGAGAGAAAAAGAAGAGAATGAGGCTGATGATCTGTTGATTGTATTTCAAAATGACAGAAACAATTTGCGTAGAAACTCTGTGTACCCAATAAGAAATTCAAGTGTGCAACAGATGGGCTGACTGCCTAATGTTTGGACTCCACAGGCCTTTTAAATCATTAATATTAATAATTAAAAGGCAATTCAAAAAGATTGCACATATTTCTAATCGCTTTCCTAATATGTTGAGGTTTAGATAAGTACAACAAACCAGAGATGAAAAACATTCTTGTATAAGTCTATCCATTCAGCTCCATTAAATAAGTATTATAAATATACCTCCCCCCAAAAAAGGAATTGAATAGAGGTGGAAGTTTCTAAAAGCTTTTCTTAGAGTTCTTGAATTTTAAAAAGAAATGGTATAGTCATAAATATCATTGAGAGAGAGGCTGACCAGCTGTTCTCCATCTCACTAAGGGAGTAGGAGGAAAAAAATAAGCTAATTCTCTAAGGAGATGATTGAAATTAAATAGATGGGAGATTTATCATGCAGCAAGGACTGTGAAGAACTAGAATAAGATCATTAGGCAGGCCTTAAATGCCCCTCTGGTGATCAAAATTGAGCTTAATCTTGTTTGGTTTGCATTTGTCTGGGAGTGTTTAGGTATGACAGTGGATAACCTATGTAACTTGGGCTTTTCCAGTGAGACGACTTACAACTATGGTTTTTTTGTTTTTTTATTAGAGTGTGGTTGATTTACAGTGTTGTGTCGATTTCTACAATAGAGCAGAGTGACTTAGTCATACATATATATATATATATTCTTTTTCTCATATTATCTTCCATCATGGTTTATCCCAAGAGACTGGATATAGTTCCCTGCCTAGACAGTAGGACCTCATTGCTTATCCAATCTAAATGTGATAGTTTGCATCTACCAACCCAAATCCCATCCATCCTACTCCTTCCCCCCTCCCTCTTGGCAACCACATGTCTATTTTCTATGTCCATGAATCCGTTTCTATTTTGTAGATAGGTTCATTTGTGCTGTATTTTTTATAAACCAGGGCCCAGGTCAGTGGGAATATTTTTTTCCCTCTTTTGTATTACATGATACATGGCCTAGTCTGGAGGAGTTGTTCTCTTCATCCTTTTAGGTTGTGTTACTGACCTTAAATGACTCACCAGGACAGGTTTTGAGCAGAATTTTTCAAATAGTGTTCAGGGAAACTTCCATTGTTCAGAGGTCAATTTTTGCTGAACCTTTTCTCCTTTCTCCCTAACTGCTACTTCCCTATCCTCTTCTCTCCTGGTTCTGTGCCTGCTGAGATCAGTGAACAAACAGTGTCTTCTGAAATTTCTATCAGGGCATTTCAGTTTTATATTGTTTAATTAGAATTATTTAAAAACTATGAAAATGACTACCATCAGGACAATGAGATTGACTTTTCCTTTGAGACAAAGCCTGAATATTCTGTTTACAACATGTGCAAATTATAATAGTAGTTGTAATCACTTAAAGGTAAAGTTACTGTTTTACCAATTCCCCTAAAACCCATTATTTTAAAGAAAAATAAAGAAATACCACCTTTCTGGTTTCTGCAAATGCTAGAAAATCTCACTTATTGCTCCCTCATCAGATTTTCTCATGTTCCCCATTAACTTCTCTCACTCCTAACCTCAGACTTTCTAATTATTTATTTTTGTCTCAAGAAGTAGAAAATATGACTTAAAATCAAATTAACAATCAACACAATTGATTCGTCTGTGAAAAGTATCCTGCTTATAACAGAAACATCTAAAAAAAAAAGAAAGGAGTTTCTGTCGTGGCTCAGTGGTTGATGAATCTGACTAGGAACCATGAGGTTACAGGTTCCATCCCTGACCTTGCTCAGTGGGTTAACGATCTGGCGTTGCTGTGAGCTGTGGTGTAGGTTGCAGATGCGGCTCAGATCTGGCATTGCTGTGGCTTTGGCATAGGCCGGTGGCTACAGCTCCGATTCAACCCCTAGCCTGGGAACCTCCATATGCCTCGGGAGTGGCCCAAGAAATGGCAAAAAGACAAAAAAAAAAAAAAAAAAAGAAGCCAGCACTTAAACTATCTAATACAAATTAATATAACTTCAATATATCTGTACTATGTACCTACACGGTACTTCCTGCTGTAACAACCATTTGTGTCACCTGAGGAGCTTACTAAAAACACAGATTCCAGGGCACCACCAGTGGGACATCCTCATTCCAGGGGCCTGGGAGGGAATCCGTAATCCTCCAAGTCTGGAAATTGCAACCCTTGGTTAGTACATTGTAGAATTTAAGATCCTCAAATCAGTAGTTAGCAACAACAGAGAGAAAACACAATGAAGATAAAAGGTCAAAAAAAATCTTAACTTTTTGGTTTCCTTCAGTATACTCTCCTTTTTGCCTTTCCTCTGACTTTTGGCTGAGTAAATTAAATACCTATAAGGTGGGAGAGGCTTTTCTTTTGCTAGGGATTAGCCAGCAGACCAATCAACAATCAATTGACCTGTTTTCCTTCTCTTCCTGTTTGCATTCCAGGCATGTTCAAGTGATTAAGTACAATTTGAACTGTGGCTGGGAAGTAAGGTGATGACAGGACATGAGGAGAAATAAGTCACCTCAACACAGAGCCTGTTATAGAACATAGAAGTGCAGATGTTTACTTGCTTGTTTGAGTTAGAGAAAGCATTAGCCTTCTGATTCCTTTGAATCTAAATGCAGACTAAACAGGGTTTGATCATACGTTAACTCATGTAGGGCAAAAGTTCATATTTTGGATTTTTTTTTTTTTGTCTTTTTGCCATTTCTTGGGCCGCTCCCGCAGCATATGGGAGGTTCCCAGGCTAGGGGTTGAATCGGAGCTGTAACCACCAGCCTATGCCAGGGCCACAGCAACGCGGGATCCGAGCCGCATCTGCGACCTGCACCACAGCTCACAGCAACGCCGGATTGTTAACCCACTGAGCAAGGCCAGGGATTGAATCTGCAACCTCATGGTTCCTAGTCGGACTCGTTAACCACTGCGCCATGACAGGAACTCCCATATTTTGGATTTTTGATTGAAGAATTAGCAGTTTTCCATATTTCAGGAGATTTTAGTGTTGCACTGATTGCTAATAATGGGCACTTCTATATGAAGCACAATGGCCCCTGGCAACAATGGAAAGATACATGAAGGAAGAGAGATTTGAGAGTTGGCAAGAGATATTACTAATTAGGTAAACAAGGTCAGAGAACTCTCCCAGCTACCAAGATAGGCTGTGGATGTAATCAGATAACACTTAGCAAAGGGATTTGTGCAAGAATTACAAACCAGAACTCGTTGTAGGTGGCAAGGGCATGGACATTGGTATAGGGTTCAAGAGTAGGTTTCTAATTTCAAGACTAGCAGGGAGGAGTGACAGAAAGAGCGGCTGTCAGGACTCTTGCTGGGTCAGTGCCATCATAGGGCATGGGATTGTGGGTATGGTTGGCAGACAGAGAGCCCAGTAATCAACACAAAACCCCCAAATACCAAACTTTAGCAGAATAGAGGAAATGTGGATTAAGAAATTTGTTTTATTTCAGCATGTATTGAGAATGAAGGGTAGGATATCCTCTTGGTGGAAAAATCAGTGAGCCAAACTGGGAAAGACAGAGGCTGTGGAATCAGTCAAATGCTGACAAGATGCCAAGCATGTCTGAACACTCTGTAGAACAGTATGCCAATGGTATTCCTACCCCTATTGGGAGCAGAAGGATTTTTAAATGTTAGGAAAGAATATTAAATTCGGTTTGAAATTTTAAGAGGAAGAAAGAATTCAAAGCAGACTGAACCAATATTAAAAAAAAAAATTATCTACAATTCATCCTTCAGGGCTAACATGGAAAATTACATTTCCACTGATGAATTCATACAAGTCCTAACAATCTCTTCTTAAGCATAACTGGATACATCCCTACCAAAAATAGCTTGCCAAGTTTATGGAGGGTAAAGCCCAAACTCCTCAGTTAGCATTCACATATGTAGGTTATGATTGCACCTCTTTTCTTATTTCATTCGTCCGTAGACCCTACTCAACTTCATTCTGCATTTTCTGAACGATTTTCACAACTTTACACCTTCATTCAGCTGTTAACTAAAAATATGCAATTCCAATAGCATTAGCCTTTCATGATCATCAATCAACCATAACTGCTTTTTCTTTTGTGCACTTTAATTTTATTCACTTAATTCTGATTTGTTCAGTTAATTTGTCCCTCTCCTCTTAGTTCATTTGAGGCTTTGACCAAGCCAACCAGAAACTGAGCTCTTTTTATGAAGAGATTATTTTTTATTCATTGTTATAATCCCTAGCGTCTAGTACAGAGTTTTGCACGTGGCAAAGATTCACATTTTAAATTAAATAACCATCTGTCTGATATGAATGTAAAATTTGTATTTCAGTTTTATTTAGTATTTAAGGAAAAGCACAGACCTCTTATTTGGTAATCAAGAGACACACCTTATTCTCTAATGAATTACCCCATTGTTCCTTGATGAAATACTTCCTTTGGATTAATCCTCAATCCACGTTTTCATCATAATACATTAATTATAATTTTTTAAATATGTTTAAATAATACTGCATTTACTCAACAACAACAACAAAAGTCCTCTTTTCCAAATGCAGTAATCCATTCTACTTTTTGAATGCATGGCAGGCGAACTGTGTAGACTCCAAATTAAGCTATTGAGGAACAAAAGATTAAGCTACTGAGGCAAAGACTAGAGTTATCCATTGCCTCTTTTTCCATGAAAGGTTACAGTTTTTAAAAAAAAATTTCTCATCTAACCCACATTAGAAAGAGAACATTTCTATCTTCCATCTTGAGGTCCACTTTAGATTTTTTTTTGGCTTCATTATCTTTGATCTCTTTATTTGAAGCACTCTGGAAGCAGCAAGGCCAACCTCTTAGGAGCTAGAAAAGAACATTTTAAGTTTATCCAAAGCTCTGTCTCTAGTTAACAGAGGCTCTGAATTAATGAGCTCTGAAGAGATCCAGGTCTAGTCCCTGCTGGACGGTGCTATGGGGCCTGGAGAGGGCAGGGACACCAAATGAATAATAGAGTGTCTGGGTGACAATGGAACTTATTCACCCCAGGGATAAAAAAGCACCACAAAAAGCAAATGGCCTCTCATTTGAATTTTCTATACAGGTTTCTTTGGAAGATGAATTTTCTTTCATTTTGCAATAGATTATAGATCCATCATCTGAATTCAAATTGCTTTGTGAGGTTGAGATGAGATAGATTAACTTGAATTCCTTACTCACTGGAGTCTGCACAAAAGAGTGATTAGAGAGCATACACACAGAGCACTTTAAAAATGGCCACAAAATCATTTTATTTATGTGTTTAAAATATATTCACTGCAGAGAATTCCACTCAACTTGGAGATAACAGCTGTTTCAGGGAGATCATTCTTACTCATATGTTCCAGCAGAGTTGAGCAAAGTCTTAGGAATACAGTTACTGTCCTTGGGCTGGTAGACTTTGTCAGAACAGCTATGTGAGAAAAAGGGAAGGGAAGGTATTCTACTTATTTGTTTAGCCCAGAGTTGAAACTGGGAGAAAGGAAACATTTGTTAAAATTTTTAAGGGCTAAATCCACTAGCTATAAGAAGCTGTATATGTCACTAAACCCATGTTTAGAGTCAAGACAATTTGAACATCTACCTAGAAAATGCTAATATGTAATGCAATTCTTTCAAGTATCCATTTGAAAGATACCTAGTGACTTAGAGATTAATATTAAGTATTTACAATGTGTTAGGCAATTTACTGATACTTTAAAATTTCATCTTCATGATAATCCTGGATGATAGGTATTAATATTTCCATTTTTAAGAAGGAAGGGAGTGCACCTTAAAGAAGTGAAGCAATTTGACCAAGATCTCACTGGTAGTGTGTGTGTGTGGAAATTAGGTTGCCCTTCCTCCAAAGCCTGTGTTCCTCATATTACACCATGATGACTTTCTAGGAAAAATGGTCTTCAGAATTATTGACTTTTTCAATATTGCTTTCTTTATGAGAGTGCAAAATTACATAGAATCTTTTCAGACCCAACCATTATGTGGAAAAAATTCAATGCAAACAGTCATTCTGTGAACAGAACACTATAAATAAATCTCTCACTAATTATTTCCTTTTAGGTAATTTTTAAAAATTTGTAACTACACTTAAACAACATAATCTTGATGTTCATTTTGAACCAATCCCTTGGCATTGTGTTTGATTAAAAAGCAAATGAATCAAATATACTTCAATAAAAAGAAAAAAGAAAACAAATGAAAAGGCAAATCCGATTAAGTACTTGTTTCTTAAAATTCTCTCTTCATTTGGCTTCTGAGACAGCACACTCTCCCTTTCCTGCTGGTCATTCCTTCTCCTTACTGCACTAACTGCTCTTTATCTCCCTGATATTTTAACAAACAGACTTAATCCTCTAACCTCACTCTCTTGGCAGAAAAATCCATACCGAGTAAAAAATCAGTCTGAATAGTCCCAAATCATCATTTCCATTCATGAACCTTCCCTCTAATCTTGATACTCATAAGCAACTGCCTTCTCAAGATCTCCGTTTATATGTAGGGATCTCAAATATAAGTTGTCAAAGGACAAATTTCTCATTCTCCCACCCCAGAATGTTTCTCTATCAGTTTTTTCTAGTAAAGGACAGTGCCATCCTGCTAGCTTTCAGCATCCTTGATTGCTTTCTTTCTCTGGCATTTTAATCCAGTCTCTGAACAAATCAACATTACTGTCAAAATATGACCAGAATTTGATTATCTCTCCTGATCTAAGCCGTCATTTTTGACACAGAGTTCTTTTTTCAATACTCTTCTAGTTGGTCTCCCTGCTGCTTCTACTTTTGCTCCTTCCAACTTATTCTCACAAAGCAGCCAAAATAGACCTTTGGAAAGACAAAATTTTTAACACATTTATTCCTCTGCTCTCACCCTTTCAATCACTCTGCATGTCACTCATGCAATCCCCTTAAAATGGCCCACAAGGTTTTGTGCGTCCTGCCTCCCTCTGCCCTTTTCTATACTCTCCTTTGACCATGCCAAGCATAGGCCTACATCAGTTTCTTCACCTTGCTGTCCCCACAGATCTCCACATAACTCGCTACTTCAAGTTCTCTGCTGAAATGTCTCCTCCCCATTAAAGCCATAACTGACCACCATGTATAAGACTAATCCCCTCCCGGGCTCAGTGCTCCCTACTCCCTACATAGCTTCATTTTTACCCTTTAAGGTTTTCATACTTGACATGTTATACATTTATTTGTACATAGAATGAATCCCCCATCCAAAAGCTAACTAGAGGGCAGGGACTTATTCTATTTTTCAACACTCTTTACTCAGCTCTTGGAAGAGTGCCTGCCACAAACAAGATGCTTAGTAAGTATTTAAAATGCATAAATGAAGCATAACCAGTGAGATAAATGGGCAATCAGAATGTCTTAAAGTCTTTATTGGGAATGGCAAGGATCCTCCATGGTCAAAAAATGTAAACAATTTAGAATATTGGGGACACAAGAGGAATAATGTTGCAAAAAACAGTTGCAAAGCAAAAGTGGAATATTTTATATGGCTTCACTTTAACTTCAAATCTAGGATCTCAGAAAAAAAATCATAAGCCAGATAATTTAGTTCATCCATTAAAAACTGTTATGCAAAATTAACAACATCATGAACTCTTTCAGTCCACTGGGAGTTGTAATTTAACAGAAACCACTGTGGTTTCATAGGTCTTTAAGAGTTTTAGCTGATGCTCATTCCAAGGGATCCTTAACAGATAACACTGATAAACTGAAATACTCCAAAAGTTTCTCAGATGACATTTAAAGTTTTGAACAAGGCCTGGGTACCAAAACAAATTTTGTCTTTAACGAGCTTTGAGACTCTGGATGGAGTGGCGTGCAATCTTTGGAGCCATATTTCCTGTTTATAAAACAAGTATAGATAGCAATTCTTGCATCACTTGGTTGTTATGAGGATCAAGTAAGAAACATCTATTAAGACAGTATGGAACATGAAGTAATCAAGACTCCCAAATTTTAAACACTGGTCCCCATGTAGTAATGTGCAGTCTTAGAGAAGACAATTGACCTTATGACTTTCAGCTCTTTTATCAATAAAATTAAGAGGTATGGCTATTTGATCTACAGGTCTTCAAATTCTAAGGTATGCTACAGTTTCCTTTGAAAACTGTAAAGTAAATATGTGAATATTTGGTACTAAAACCAACAGCTGCTGCAAAAATGATACTTACATGCTCTATATCTACTTAAGAATAGTTTTTGCAATGATACACTGACGCTGCCCCACCCCAGCACCCTCTGCTCCAGAGTTATGTACAACAATCAAGGTGTGCCAGTCACCTCCAAACCCATCCACCTAAGAGCAATAACTACTATAAATATTAAGATGGTGAAGCCATAAACCCAGCTTAAAATTATTAAACTAGTCTATATGTATACAGCCAAGCACTGTTGGAAATATATCACTATTTTTTAGAAAATTGTCAGCAATTAGACAACAGCACCTTCTTTAAAACTTCAATAATTGAACAGTTGTAACTGCAGGACATCAAAGCTTTTTGTTTAATAGTCAATAAATCAGTTTATGACTCAGTTTCCTTATTTTGACAAAAAAGTGAGACAATCTGTCATGTCTTAAAGAAAGATTATAAGGAGACAAATACTTCAAAATTACCTTTGTGTTTTAAAGAACAACAGTGTAAATGACCTTTTCTCTCACAGTCTATCAACTGCAAATCTCTTTGATATGTCTCCAATAAAGTGATAATTGAAGCTCATTACTACTCTAGGTTATTGCATGATCCTGACGAACACTAATACTAAAAAAGAATAATAACTTGGGAGTTCCCATCGTGGCGCAGTGGTTAACGAATCTGACTAGGAACCATGAGGTTGCGGGTTCGGTCCCTGCCCTTGCTCAGTGGGTTAAGGATCCGGCGTTGCCGTGAGCTCTGGTGTAGGTTGCAGACGCGGCTCGGATCCCGCGTTGCTGTGGCTCTAGCGTAGGCCGGTGGGTACAGCTCCGATTGGACCCCTAGCCTGGGAACCTCCATGTGCCGGGGGGAGCGGCCCAAGAAATAACAACAACAACAACAACAACAAAAAGACAAAAAAAAAAGAATAATAACTTACAATCAGCAGAGTTGGTCCTATGTGCTTTTTCTCCTCCAATTGTTAAAAATGTGGCTCTCTCATGCAAACAAAGGACCTTAGCTGTACCTCCAACTTTTCATCTTGAAATGGTTTTCTTGACGTAAATCAAGATCTTAACTCAGGGAACAATAAGTACTCAGGAGCTAATCTTTATGGCTTGCTTATTTATTTCATTGAAATGATCAGTGAAAACACTAATTTTGAAAGTACAAAGAATTCTGCATTGTAAAGTCTTGAGACTAATGTCTATTAAGATTGGCAGTGATGACTGTGGTTTCTGGCATCACCTGCTATGAGGTTTTACAAAGAGCAGGGGAGTAACATACTTCTCTTCATCTCACCCTCACCTGTGAAAATTTTTAGGACTATTAAATTTTAGCAAATAATTAGTTCTGCAATACGATTACAGCCTTCAATAAGGCAAATCATTTCACCCACTTTGTAACAACAATGGCCCCTGAAATAGAACCGAGTTGTTTTAGATCATCCGAGTTGTAAATCATCTTTTTGTTGTAGTTACATCTTTAAAAAGAACTCCTTTTTTATTTGGGGACCAATCTTCTCAAATGGCGACAATCACATCTCAAACCTTTTTGGAAACACGCAGAATGAAATCATACGGGGTTTTGTTTGTGTGTTTCCTGTTCAAGAATTTAAAGCTTCTTTTATTAACTGTCATGTTTATTAAGTGGCACTTCTGGCTTGCCTTTCCCACCAGGCAGTCCCTCTCTTCCCTCCTCTTCTCCCTTCCCAGCCCACCCCCACGACTTTCACCACTCTTCTCCTGTGTTAATTTGCACACCTCACCTGCTCCCCTGTAATTGACCGTTGCTATGTGTGTGGTATTCGGAGGGGCAGGGAAAGAATAATGAGAGGAATGTGCGTGTCAGCTTCCTTTGCCTGATACACAGCCATCGAACTGGGTGTCTGCCCTCTCCTTGGAGTTAGTGAAAATACATAAGTAATAATCCTTCACAGCACTCTGAATATCATCCAAGGAACCCAAAGTGCTTTACGAATATGATGCCCTTGACACCAAGTGCCACTCATTATTCTCTTTCGGGGAGCGGCCAGGCCAGCCCCATCCCAGAGGCCTGCCTTTGAGGACATTCGGTGCTAGACCCTTTGACTCGCACATCTGGGAATGTGAACTGAGAAATCGCTACCACTCAGTCTCTGAAAGCATCCTGGACTCACAAGGTCTGCAAGATGGAGCGGGTGAGCAGCAGACATCACGGCCACCACCCTCCCCAGGCATTTCCCTTGATTAGCCTGAAATCCAGCCCGTATTCTTAATGTGACTATTTTGGTCTGTGGGTTCATATTGGGTTCACAGACGAAAATAAGCAAAATCAAGATCCAAAATTCCACTTGGAACCAGAAAGAAGTGAATTTCAACTTTAGAATAGTCTTTTGTTTTTGTGATTACCAATATGGGTTACTTGGAAATTTAATTGAAATGAAAGTATCTTAAACAAATATTGTATACACTTCTTAAAATTAACTTCCACTCATGGGTATGCGGTTTTCAATTTTGTGATTTTGCCAGGAAATATATCAAAGCAATATAAAAGTTTATGGCATCTATTTTCTCACTAAAAAGTGAAGGGTCACCTCTGAAATTCCCACACTTGTTTGTGACAATCTTTATTCTTGGTTAGAAATGGCCAATGATATGTACCTCAGCCAAACATTATGTACTAGATATTTGCGTTTATATCCCAAGTTCAGATTCAGAATCTACATCCTTAACCAACCATCTTTGATATTGCTTGTGACATTTTAGAGATACCTGAAAATCATGGAGCTAGAATATCTTTTTTCAAAATCAAAGAAATTCAATATGCAGTTATAAATTAATCATGGCTTATATTTTCACTAATTATACAGATTTTAATTTTTATTTCCACATTTCTTTGAAGAAAACCACTAATGAGTCTACACAAAGAGGGAAAAAAGATATTTTTTTTTAAAGTAAAGCACAGCAACATGACATTACAGCTACTCTTTATGGTGTGCCAAAGATGGAGTAAAGGGAAATAAAAGACATTTGTTCTTTAATGTATTAAAAATTTAGAAAGTCTCATTGCTTTATCCCTCAGTCACTGGAACTTTCAAAAATGAATGTGGTCATTAACCATCTGGTTTACTACGGAGTTAACTAAAAAAAATTGTCTCGGAAACTCCGAAACTGGCTTCAACTCTCAATGCTAGTTTGTAGCTCCATGGGCACCAGCACATCTAAACTCAAGGGAAGGCAGTGCCTGTACTGCAGCACAGCAAACACCTGGAATATATTCTCCAGAGTGAAAACAGCAGGGAACTGACCAGAAATAACCTCTCTCATATTATTGCTTCAATTAGACCAAAACAACTTTCCCTTTGAAAACTTAATAATAAACACTGCAGGTCATTCACTTGTTTTGAGCCCCTTTGGGAGAGAGGAGCAGATGTATCCCCTTAGCCAGCCCTCTTGCTGTCATAGAGACAAGAGGCACAAATCAGGACAGATATTGATTTTAATTGGAACCAACAGCACCTACATGCCATATTAATTTTCACATCTTCCTGAAAAAAAAAATTAAGGTTGGTTTTTGGTTCTGTGACGTTGATTAGGCAGAGTGATATAATTAATGCACTCATAGATTGAACAATACCTAAGCAAACTTAAGTTCCTCTAAAAGCCTTATTGTGAATGAAAAGCATAGAAGAAAACATCCCTAGTACATTGGATTCTTGTTTATGACGAGTGAATGAGTATTTTTTTCCATTAAATTTTATTGGAGTAGAGTTGATTTACAATGTTGTGTTAGTTTCAGACATACAGCAATGTGAATCAGTTATACATATACATATGTCCATTCTTTTTGAATGGACATTTTTCTTAATAGCTTTCACTGGGGTCTCAAAAGATGACACAGACCTCGTAAGAACAGTAAAGAGAAACTTTAGTTTGTGTCATTATTTTTCTTCTCTTGATTAGAATTGCCCAACGAAATTGTTTCCACACAAAACAAAATTGACCTTCAAACTTTCCTTCTATACTCTCCGTAGATCTCACCATCCTCTAAACATAAAGGTAATGCCACTGTCTTTACCAAAACACTCCCCCCCCCCCCAATTGTGTCTTTCCCCATGATACATTCACTCCATACAGGCTAGAAAGCACAGTATGTTCTATATTTATTCCACTGATACACAAAGTTTAGTTGCTTCCTGCCCTCACCCCAAAGTAGTTCTCAGATATTTCCAGACTCCAAATTTAGATTTTCTGTATCAGCAGGTCTAGAGTGGGACCCAGAAATCTGCATTTATAACCAGAGCGCCAGCTCATTCTCATCCAGGTGATCCAGTTTTGGAGAACACTGCCTGGCAGCTTTGAGTCAAGATAATAATGACACTTAAAGAGCTAGGGACTAAGAGGGTGCAATGTCAACTCATTTATCCCCATAGTGGCCAAATAAACAAGCTGGTAAAATTGCAATCATAGGTCTCAAAGCACAGTGTTTATATGTGATTTAGCTTAATTTGTTCAGCTCTTCAACTAATATTTCTTGAGAACTATTGTTTGAGTAGTAATGTTCTAGGTATCAAGGGAGAAAATGTTTAACAGGACAGAGAAGTTTTTGTATTGTAATTTAAGTTTACTGAGATGGGTCTATAGTTTATGTATGCATGCTCTTTTAGAAAAAGATTTTTTTAAACAATAACCTTATTATTTTTTTTGGCCATGTCTGCTACCTGCAGAAGTTCTGAGGCCAGGGGTGGAACCCAAGCCACAAGCCACAAGCCACAGCAATGACAATGCAGATCCTTAACCCACAACGCTACCAAGGGAACTCTTATGTGTTCTTGTTTACAAATTTTATCTGAAAGAAAAGGAAAAAATAAGAAAAAAGTGAATATTTGGCAGGGGGAAAAAACACTGGAACTACCAACTTTCCCCCCTTATTTACCTTAAAAAAATCCATTTTTTAAAATTTATTATTTACTTATTTATTTTTGCGTTTTTTTAGGGTGCCTGAAGCATATGGAAGTTCCAGATTCTTTGCAAATACTTATCTACATTTTCTGAAATAGTTACAACTATCACATATTATTATTATTTTACATATTACTTTAACAATAGGTTAAAAGTTATTTTCAAGTTCACTATTACAGAATAACTGGGAGCTTGTAAAATAGAGAAGGTGCCAGAAAATCAGATATAGAACCAGAACATTCTAGAGGGATTTTCTTGGGCTATTTTGCCTTCTCTTTTCTTTTACACTCCTAGCCTTCGTGGAGGGAGTTTCAGGACAGGACTGTAATTTAGAGTTGAAAGACATATTATAAATTAAAAGTTAAGAGAGGCGTCCCTGTCGTGGCTCAGTGGTTAACGAATCTGACTAGGAACCATGAGGTTGCAGGTTCGATCCCTGCCCTTGCTCAGTGGGTTAACGATCCGGCGTTGCCAGGAGCTGTGGTGTAGGTCGCAGACGTGGCTCGGATCCCGCTTTGCTGTGGCTCTAGTGAAGGCTGGCAGCTACAGCTCTGATTAGTCCCCTAGCCTGGGAATCTCCATATGCCTCGGGTACGGCCCTAGAAAAGACATAAATAAATAAATAAATAAATAAATAAATAAATAAATAAATAAATAAATAAAATAAAAAAAAATAAATAAGTTAAAAGATATGGCTGAGGCTAAGCCATAGATACAGATCTAAATACAGATCTACATCCTAGATACAGATCTGGGACTAATCCATCTCCACCAAGTCTTCAAGGGAGCCAAGAAAATCTTATTTGAAACCTTAAGCAAAGTGATAAATAACTGTCCCTAGATTTGAAACTATCAATATTTTAAAATAGAAAATACCCTCCATTACCTATACTGTATTTCTAAATTTGAAAGATCAGTAGTAATTTACAAATGTGTGGAAATTTTCAGAGAAAGTTAAAGAATAGTCCTAACAAACCGTTATCAGATTTGGTTTATTTCATTGCTGCCTTTTAAACATTTGAGGTGAACTAACCATCAAGAACATACTATAGAATTAAGAAAATATGAATAAAACTTTCTTTTAAAAGAGAAGCAAGGTAAAAAACAGAGAAATGATACTCAACCCAAGGGTCATAATACTGGTTGGCTTGCATAAAGGCAAAGGAAAAAAATGATGGTGACAGTAAGAAAACAATAACCATGGTTTACCGAGCATTTGCTAAGTGCTAGAACTCCTGGAACCGCTGGGCAGTTTATATAAATCATCTCTGATCTTGACACAACCCTGCAGGGTGGGGGATGATAACCACACATATGTATGAAGAAATAGAATTCAGAAAGATTAAGCGAATCACTCAAGGCCAATTCACATCAAGGCCAGTGATGGAACGCTCCATATTATACCCTGTTTAGAAACAAGGCGGCCCAACTCCACATTATACCATTCCAAAATGTTTAGAACATTGGTCTGTATCACTGATATATATTGACTCTCCTATTCAGTTACTCATTAAACCAACCAGTGGAAAACAGACAAAACTCCTTGCCCTCATGGTCTTTCTAATTGGAAGACATAGCAAAAGAAAATAGATAAGTAACTTCTGTAGTATGATGGATAGTTATAAATACCATGAAGGAGATTAAGGCAAGGAAGAAGCTGAGATAATGATGACTGGGGGGAAGGGGGTGTCCTGGAGACCTTTGTCTTCCTGAAATTGAGGCACTTTTTAATAACATTTTTTGAGATATATAAACATTACAGTACCTTTACTATTTTCAAAGCAAGCTATATATAATCTTTCTTGGAGAGAGGGGGGCCTAGGAGAAATAGGCTATATATGATCTGATAGTCCTTTTCCATATATTTTAGTCTTAAAATTAAGATCTCCTCAAGAGGAATTCTTAGCCCTTTTTATCTCTTTCTTTTGTACTCCTTTTTCTCTCACTTCACTGATTTTTAAGTCAGTTTGGGGAGCTTGGCAAGATTTGTTTTTGCCAAAGCTTCCTTGTTCTCTAAGCAGGTTTTCCCAAGCTTGGGTTTAAAAGACCCCCTGGAGAAGCACTACAAGACAAACACTAATTAGCGTAACAATTTATTAAGGAAGATCTTTGATCTTTTCTCACCTACCCAGTTGCCTAGTTCTGCTTTGTCTCCACAATTATAAAATGTGTTTACATAACTAATTAACACAACAGATTGAGTTTTACTGGGTACATGATAATAAGTGGTCCAAATGGTTTGATCTCATGATAAAGGAGGAAGTGTTGGGAATTAGCATTTCCTATGGGATCCAAATGGGAGTAACCACGGTAAGTTCACATAAAACAAAAGTTCTTAATGTTCCCAAATGGGAGATTCTATTATGGTAAGCTTCAGTATTTGAACCCTCGCTGCAAAATGTTTTATAAGAAAAATATGTAAATACAGCAAATTCTGAGCTATTTTCAGAGATGGAACAAACTTTTTAAAATATTGTGTTTATTTTCCCCCTGTAAATTCTCCTATTAGTAACTTAAAACTAATTTTAGATGAAATATTTTGGGGAAAGAAAGTTTGCACTTTTGCTTTGTTAAGCTCACATCTAAGAGATGAAGAATTTATAGCTGTAAATACAACCAATTGTGGAGATTATAAAGTTTAAAATAAGTCTTTTGTTATAAAGCAAAACACTAATATTATTCACAGTCATGTTTACTTATAATTTTAAAGAATTTTAGAATCTCCCTGCGTCATTGGTCATTTAGCACCTTCTACTGTGTATTTTAAACTCTAAAAACACTTTTTCTTGGAGGGAAGAATCTCATATTTCCAAGAGGAAGGGAAAGACTACACCAAAAGATTTGAGTCAGGGTCAAAATTCCAAAAATCTTTTCCTCTCCCAAGAGCAGGTGAAATATACACATTTTTTCCCATCCTTGATTTCTGAATTTAAAATTCAATTCATTCTTCTTAGAGGTTATTGTTTTTTATGCACACTTGGAAAAACTCCTCAACTTTCTGGTGAGAGAGAAAGATAGAGACTTGTGATTACAAAACAGTTTGACAACTTAAGTGCAAATGAATCAGAAACATGTGGATTAAATCTCCCTTGAAACACACATGATCTTTAAAAATTAAGAGGAAAGGGGCTTGGCAACAAGCATTTTAGTGTTTGCCAAACCCAAAGCATTTGAAAAATAATCCAGATTGTGGTTGGGCTCTCTCCTTCGGACTCAACTCTCAATACCTGAAGTTTCAAATCACCAAAACAGCATATACATATAGGAATACTTTAGCATGCCTATTTTTACTTCCATGTTATTTTAGGATTAACAGAAATCAAGGTGATTATGAAAAAATCGAATCAGAGGGTGGGGAGAGGTTCCTCATTAGAAGATTGGCACACATTCCCAAGATAAATGGCAGCAAGCTTCTTCTAAAGAATGCTGGCATGTGAATATCTCATACACTGGGAGAAGCAGATGCATTCAAGGAAAAGAATAATAATATCATAGGATAGCCAAGAAAGTGAAGGTCCTGCAGGTCACTAGGAAACCAAGAAGAGGGCATACCTTTAATCTATTGTGATTTTTTTAATACTATGATCAATATTACTGAATGAAAAATACCCTCAGGAATTCAAAGTCTCCTCTATACTTACAAGAGATACAAGTATCCTAATATTGAGCATTTTCTCTTATAATTAGAAAATATTTTTCTTCTTATGGGATAATCCAGACAGTATAAATTGTCCTTTTGCAGACAATGAAACTTCATTCTTAAATGTCCTAACTGCCTGAAGCTTTGGATTCCCATATAGTAACTAAAAATCTGTTAACTACGTAGACATGGAAAAGGAAAGAAGGAAACAAATAGGAAGAGAGGAAGGAAGGAAGAAAGAAGGAAAGGGAAAGATAGCAAGAAGGAAGGAAAGAAAGAAAAAAGACTGAATTCCTAGATTGGCTTCAAAGGTACTTTTTGGAGAACAAGAACGAAAAAGCAATAAATGTCTTTGGGGTATTTAGGAACCAAACTGGAATGTTAGCAAAGCTAGCAAAGCTAAGAGTGACAACAGAAATAAAACCACTACTTTCTATGAGTGCCCACACTTCCAGACACTGTGGTAGGTGCTTCACGTGAATTATCCATTTTCAAGTCAGCACATACTCACAAGACAAAGAATCATAAGCTAATTAACTCACCTAAGGCTTTAGGACTGGATTCAGAGGCAAGTCCTTCTGATTTTAGAGCCCAAGCACTTACTCATTTGTCTCCTCCCCTGACATGTACTGCAGCAAGCCTGCTTCAATCCAGGACTCATTTGTTAGCTCAAACCCTTCATTATCAATTAGGAAACTACTATCTAAGCCAGTTACTGAGGTCAGCAGTGTGTCCTTCCCGAGAGTCTGGCAGGATCCCTGAAGCGAATTTTATCACACAGGGGGCAACTGCCCCCATGCTTCAAATACAGGAACATTTCCAAATTTAACACACACTTTTCTAATTACTTATTCAAAACGTGTTCTAGTTTCATCAACAACTGTCTTCTAGGATATACAAATTAAGTAAGTAGAGTTATGGTAGTGTGTAATAGAACTTCTTTACAGAGAACTTGAGGTTTTTAAAGCCACATACATTTCTAAAAAATGAACTTGCTCAGAAGTCTCAAAAATGCATATTATTTTCTTATAGTGCTAACATGTTCTTAATCTTCAATTGGACAATAAAAGACTATAAATAGAATCTCAGACATTTGCCCTTTTTGGTCAGGTCAATGACCTTCAAATGTATCTATAAATCAGTAATATCCACATTCTTGATAGATTGATCTATGTTAATAATTACTTAGGTCAGTTTTTTAGATTCAGCTATTTGCTCTTCTAATTCCTCAAACTGTTCTAATTTCCATGTGACCAAATTTTTTAGTAAAGAATATTATTACTTAAGAGAATAAATATCTCTCTTGAAATAAATAATATTATAGATTAGAAACTGTTCAAGTAAAATAATCTTTGAGTCACATTCTTTGTCCCAGAATGTGGGCATTTTTTTCTCTGAAATACATCATATATATTTTTTTTTCTCTGAATTACATCATATATATATATATATATATATATATATATATATATATAATCTAAATTATTTTATGTAACCTGCACTTTACTAGAAAACTCTGTGAATAGAAAATAATCACTTTATTGATGGGTTCATAAACCATTAAAATAATAAAACAATAAAAAAGAATCACTTAAACTCATTGGTTCAACATTTATTAAGTACAATTATTTTCAAGATATTGTACTGAGTATTAAAAGACAAGATTTCACTCTGCTTTTAAGGAAACTGAAGCAGACCCAACCAGTTTCTCAGTAGCATGTGATATAAGGCTATATTCCCCAGAATTAAAAAAATGTTCCTTTCCCCAAATTTCATGTCCTCAGTAAAGTGTGAACACTTAGTGCAACTCTTAACTAGGTAAGTGTATTAACCACACCTGGTCCCAAATATTCCATTTGCTTCTTACCTAAGTTGAACACAACAGGTTCAAACAGCAGAAAAGAATGAAATAAAGTAAAATAGATGTCAGAGAGTCAGAAAATACATTTGCTTGGAAGTGAAAATCCTTTTGAGGCATTCCCTATACTTTTGACTTATTTCCTTTAATATGTATGTACTGCACATTTTTATTTTAGGCACCTGGGGATTAGAGATGAACAAGACCAAGTCACTACTCCTAAGGAGCTCACGTCCCAGAAGCACTTAGAGAGCCTCCCTGTTTCCGCCCCCCTTGCCATGGACATTGGCATCAAGGCAGACAAGAACCTGGCGTTCACTTGGAAACCCCTTTGTAATGTTACTTTCCTACATTACCAAGTACAACATTCGTGTAATATTTGACTCACAATGAAAACACTTGAAAATAAATACTAAGACATTAAATCATCACCTAAGTTCTTTCTGAAGAACTCACAACAAGTAAAGGTAAGTTGTGCAGGCAAATTCTTCTTGTGCAAGACAAGCCCCTTCAGAGTTGCCACCTGTGGGGTGTGGGATGACCAGCTCCCTTCTTCCACTGTCAGACCACAAGGCTTATTCTTGCCATAATGAAGAGGCTGATTGATGGAGTCCCCTTCCCCACTGCTGACACTCTTATCTTTCTCCGTTTAGCAGTAACAGACATGACCTGCTCCTTACCAGCTGGGCACTGGGTGAGGAGCCTGTCCATCACTGCTTCCCCACTCCATCTGTTCACCCCTCCTCCAAATTTCAGCCCATACTGGCAGCAACCAATATGTCTGTCTGTCAGTAGCTCTGTAATGAGACCGATTTATAAGGTCATATAATCCTGACTCTTAAGAAGGAAAAAAAAAAATCCCTGTCCCAGATACTGAGAGAGTCACCTTGGCCTCTGGTTCTCATGACTGTGGGAGGTCATGTACAAACCACCACAAGTAATTTAGAATTAATTTCATATAGTCTCTTTTCCACCAAATTTCCGGTATAAAGACATCCCCTCTGTTTTGCTTCATTTGTCAATGATTTTAGTTGGATGTTCCAAAATGAAAATATTGACCTTTAGAGAGGAAACTAAGGTTTAGAAACAATTTAGCTCACTCTGTCAAATAAGTGAACATTCTACTTCAATTCCAGTAGTGTTTGCGGTTATCAGCACACCCTCCCTCTCACTTGCATAGGAAGTTTATGCACAGGATTTCCAAGGACCTGTCAGTAAGAGTTGCATGTTTATATGGCACAGCAGAATTTTCCCGAGGAACATTTTGTGCCTTTAGCTGACTAGTGCAAATTAAATTCTGTGTCAGTTTTGCCCAGAGGCTAAGAGCACCTCATTACATTTTATTGAATTCAAATAATTGCAATCAAAATATTTGTAAGCACAATGCAACCAGTGAGCCTTATTTTATGATAAAAGCTGTCATGGGCAGTATATTACATTTCTTTCGTACAACTCATGGTACCTTATACCATGCAGTTCCCTAGAGACTATACTCAACAACTGTTAATTAAGTATGATATGTGGATGTTGCTCTGTGTAACAGAAGCAGATGAAAACCAAATTCTGGAGTGAATTAAAAGCCTTTGGGGACATCTAAAGTTTGAGAATTATCAGTTTTTGCCTTTTTGTCATTGAGAGACCCATGATGCCTGGGCCAAAAGCCCCTGCTCAGCCTGGCTGCTGAGTTCAGAGTTGATTTCCTGGCCACCATCATCCCACACCCACACCCTGCAGCCAGCCCCTCTCTATCTCCAATGTTACTCAACTAAATGCCAAGTGAGTGAGGAGGAGGCAGTCAGTGAAATGAATGCCAAATCTTGCCATGCCTCAATGATTTAAATGTTTAACTCAGAGTGTTGCTAACACTTCATTTTTTGTATTCCTGACTTCTAGAACCACAACCTTCTACTGATAAAAATCATAGTTACCTATTTAACTAAGCCTAACTCTAGTTAGTGTTGATTATGGCCTGGTCATCATCCTCTATAGCAAAAGATAAAATGTTCAGTCTTGCGTAGAATCCTGCAGCAGATGAGGTAGAGAAATTATATCTTCTTAAGATGCTACTCCTGTCTTTCTTAGGGCTTTCTTTTGTAATAGGAGGGACATTTGTTACTTTGTATAAGACATAACAAAATATAGCACTGGTAGCTTCAAAGTTGGCGTTCTTTTTAGTAAATAATGTAATTAATAATAATTAAATTTACCTAAAACTAAATATTTTGTTTTCTATATTGAAATATTAAGTCCAGCGTATAGCTATCTCTCTCTTTTTTTTTTCTTTTTTTTGGCAATGAATATTACCAGGCTTTGAGATTTTGTTTTAATTTCATAAAAATAACCTATTGTCCTTCATATACGTCATTTTGTCTACCACTAAAAAAGAAACTTGTGTTGAATTTCCAGTAATGGTGATGGCTCTATGTAGATCTATGTACATTCTTTCATATGATTGCTCTTTTAATTGGCATTTGCAGAAAGCTGGCTGGTTTTGTTTTATAGACTATAGCTAAAGAGCAAAATTGATCAGCTTGAAAGAGAGTTCAGAGAAAAATACATAAAACATTCTATTCAATGGATTTTAGATATATTTAAATCTCATCATGTTTTTAATAAAAATGCAACTTGCCTAATTTTAAGGTTATTCATCATTATAGTATAAAGAATTTATACTATAATAGGAATAGAGTTCCTGTCGTGGCTCAGTGGTTAACGAATCCAACTAGGAACTATGAGGTTTCAGGTTCGATCCCTGGCCTCGCGCAGTGGGTTGAGGATCTGGCGTTGCCATGAGCTGTGGTGTAGGTCACAGATGCAGCTCGGATCCTGCATTGCTATGGCTCTGGTGTAGGTCGGCAGCTACAGCTCCAATTAGACCCCTAGCCTGGGAATCTCCATATGCCATGGGTGTGGCCCTAGAAAATACAAAACGACAAAAAAAAAAAAAGAATTTAGGAATAAAGTCTCTAGAGATAAACTGGTGATTAGAAACTTAGAAATTACTTTGCATCTCTACTTTGGTCTCTAATACAGAGGCTGGAGAAAATGGGCAGGGTTGTGAAAAAACTGACCTGTAATCTTGAGTCTAACATTGAATGTCTCAAGTATTCACATATATGTAAGTCAAAGCTGTAGATGAAAACAGTATTCTATAACCATAAAAAGGGTTTGTTGGTTTTAGCATAACATGGGGGGACACACCAGCCTGCCTTCTGGAGCCACAGTGCTGCTCAGGGAATCCAGGAGGGTATGTGTGAGAGCTCAATAAAGAAGGGAAATGAAAAAGAAAAAAAGCAGGGTTCGCTTATGAGAGTGAATGCTGCACCGTGCTCTGGAAAGCAGGTGCTGGGATTCTGGACTGAAAACCAGAGTTAGGAAGATTAGCAGAGGCCCTATCAGGAAGGTCCAGGTAAGCAGTCTGGAGTCCGTCCTTGGAGTCACAGCTTTTTAAAAGGGGATTAACATGATAGCATTACATGATAGCATTACCTGCTAGGAAGAAGTCTCTAGTTGCAATATGAGAAATGGAGGAGTCTGGGAAGAGAGTGGAGGTGGGAGAACAAGTGTAGCAATATTGTCTTGGCAAGAAATGGTGAGGCTCCTGAAGCAGAGTGAATGGAGAAAGGGGACCCATTGAAAGCTCTTAAGGAGTTAGAGTTATTAGGTCTTGGTGACTGACTGGATTTGGGTGTTTAGGCAGGAAAGAATCAGAAATTTCTGAGTTGAGTAACTGAGATATTCCTCTAAGGCAAGCAAGAAAATTACAGGTTTGGGGGAAAATATGCTGAATTCTTTTGAGATGTGTTGATTTGAAATGTTTGTAAAACACAACTGTAGAGAAAGTCAGTGTGCAGGCGCAGCTCGGAAAGAGGAGTCTAGGATAAGATCTGGATTTGTACATTTCAGGGAGAGAAAAACTTTGAAGCCACAGAGGTATACATTACATTATTCAGAATTTCTTGCCTACTTACAATAAGCTAAAACAGGACTTGAGGACTCAAAACACACTGCCCTGAATGAGTCAGAAGCCCTTTCTTCTACTTATCTCTCTTTCTCTTTTTTTTTTTTTTTTTAGGGCCAAACTCAAAGTATTTGGAAGTTTCCAGGCTAGGATTTGAATCCAGGCTGCAGCTGCCAGCCTATGCCTCAGCCACAGTGACACATGATCCTTAACCCACTGAGTAAGGCCAGGGATTGAATCTGCATCCTGATGGATACTAGTTGGGTTCCTTACTGCTGAGCCACAACTGGAACTCCTCTACTTACAGCTCAAGTATTAATCCTGATCCACCCAAGGAAATTGTTTTGCAGGTCTGGAGGAGAACCAAAGCAAGTGTCCTAAAGTTCATTTTCCTGGTGTGATAAAGAAGGCACCATCTGGTGAACTACTGTTTCTGGAGGCACACTCCTGTTAAATTACTTAGGCTGTGGGCTGCTGGAAGATGTCTTTGTGGTAGACTAAGTCAGATACATAACCACAGGAAGTTTTCTTAGCTGAGCAAGCTTGTACCAGGCCAATCTCATCCATGAAACCTCTGAATTTAACCTTATATACACCCTACTCTAGATCATTTATAGACAGTGTAGCAGTCACGTGTTAATTTATTTTTTGATGAATGCACTTCCTTTCTTCTCCTCCTCAGACAAGTAAACTCTAAGACATTGGATGTCAAGGATTGCCAAATCCAATTCATTATCTCTGCTCCTTCTTTCTGTAGTTTCCTCACAT
Source organism: Phacochoerus africanus (assembly GCF_016906955.1). Classification (NCBI taxonomy): domain Eukaryota; kingdom Metazoa; phylum Chordata; class Mammalia; order Artiodactyla; family Suidae; genus Phacochoerus; species Phacochoerus africanus. The sequence goes on from NC_062545.1 coordinate 36,357,022, forward strand.
TTAGACCACACATTCAGTGGTTTACTATCCCCTTTTCCAGCTAACATCAGCTTGAAGTCCAAAGAATTTTGGAGGCCTCAATTTTCACCAAGAGGTACCCATCAGATCCAAACTAGGGGTTCTCCTTATCCTCAAGGAGAACTGGCCTTTGGGCTCTCAAGCTGTGCTTAGACCCAAGCTCTTCTCACAGATGCTCAGATATGAACTACCTAATTCCTGCTGGCAAAAGCCAAGTAACATTTGTCTCTATCCCACAGTTTGCAAGGCTAAAGATGTAATTTTATTCATTTTCAAGTTTCCATCCAGTCCTTTAGTTTCTCTTGTTTTTGCCAATCTTGAGATCTGTCCTCCAGCCCAGTTGCTTCAGAAGTCGTGAAGCTTTGCTACTGCGGATATATATAGCCCTCTGAGGACCTTTGAGATTTTTGTATTTTTAGGAATCATGTGGCCAAGAATATGGTCAACAATTCTACTGTTCCCCGATATCCATTTCTCCTCTATTCTGGGAGGTTTGGAATTTATTGCTCCCTCTGAGGACTAGAGAGTTGTCCAGTGAATGTAAGTGGAAATGACAGTTAGTGCCCAGATATTGGAAACTCCTGGATATTGGAAATTTACCTGGATTCCTGAGCAAGGGTGACTTGGAGCAGAGTCAACATATCCTTAACCCCCACCAATCTTCAGTAGAAATGCAGCATGAATGAGAAGCAAACCTTTGTTGTTCTAATCCACTGAGATTTTTCCCAATTTCTAGTTGCCATAGTGTAAACTAGCCTGTACTGAATAATAAAATGACCTTCCTCTCTTTGAGGGTTTCTGGGCCCCCACTCCTGTTATGTTAATTAGCTATTTATCACCTCTGGGGTGCTGGTTGCCAGTGCCAGGCTGAGGAATACCTTGCCTTGTTTCCTTGACTAAATCCCAGAACACGGGATTTGACTTAGAGCAAAGAAGAGTTTTCTTGAAGTAAGAATCACAATGACTAGAATTCTAAATGTTAGAAGAGAGAGGATGGAAATTTTGTTTTTTGTGAATGCTTGAAAATGGGATAAAAGCTTATCAACGAAATGAAAAGATAACCTGCTGAATGAGCAGTTTGCAAATGATGATGATAGAGAGTTAATATTAAAAATATGTAACAGCTTATACAACCCAACATCAAAAAAAAAAAAAATTAAAAATTGGGCCAGAGACTTGAATAGACATTTCTCCAAAGAGGAGCTGCAGATGGCCAACAGGCACATGAAAAGATGTTCAACATCGCTAATCATCAGGGAAATGCAATTCAAAATCACAATGAGGTATCAGCTCACACCTGTCAAAATGGCTATCATCAAAAAGAACACAAATAACAAATGTTGGCAAGGATTTGGGGAAAAGGGAACCCTCATACTGTTAATGGGAATGTAAATTGGTGCAACTGCTGTGGGGAAAAAAAATTGTATGGACATTTCTCAAAAAAAATAAAAAATAAAATAAAATAAACTACCATATTGGTAATTTATGTTCTTTCTTTTATAGATCAGTTAGCCATGATTTTTGCTTTTTATTATTTCTCTCCTTCCACCTATCACTATTCTAACTTTTTCAGGTGATTTAATTCTTACTTCTTTTCTAGTATAAGCCTTTATAAAAATTTTCTATTTTCCCTTGAATTTCTTTCCCATGAATTATTTAGAAGTGTGTTGTTTAATTTCCAAATATTTGAAACTTATATCATTACTGATTTTTATTTAACCATTACTGTCAAAGAACCTGCTCTGTGTGATTTCACTTCTTTGAAATTATTGACACCATTTTTAAGGTCCAGCACATAAACTGTTTTAATGAATATTCTCTATATGCTTGAAAAGACTGTGTATTCTGCCTTTGGTGGGTACAGAGTTCTATAAATATCTATTAAATCAACTTATTTGATAATGTTCATTTTACACAAACTGATCTTGTTTCTATCTACATGAATTACTAATTATAGAAAGACTATCCTGGAGTTACTGTCATGGCCTAGTGGTAACAAATCTGACTAGGATTCAGGTTTGATCGCTGGCCTTAATCAATAGGTTAGGGATCCAGTGTTACTGTGAGCTGTGGTGGAGGTCACAGACAAGGCTTGGATCTGGCTTGCTGTGGCCATGGTATGGGCTAGAAGCTGTAGCTCTGATTAACCCCCAGCCTTGGGAACTTCTATATGCTGTGGGTGCAGCCCTAAAAAGCAATAATAAAAATAATAATAAATAATAATAATAATAAATAAAATAACAAAAGAAAAAAGAAAGACTATGCTAAAACCTCTATTTCCCCCTTTAGTTCTTTGTTGTTGCTTTATATTTCATTAAGCTCTAAGATTGCAAAACTTCTGTGATATCTTTTATCTACAATCTACAAAGATAGTAAGTATCTTTGTACTTCTATCATTAAACATGATCCTCTTTATCTCTGTTATACACATCTCTTGAGACTACTTTGCTTGATTTTAACGTAGTCACTAACTTGCTTATTCTTAGGCTTTTATGAGGTATTATTTTCTGAGCTTTTACTTACAACTTGTGTTTGCCTTGATTTTCCTTCTTTAGTTTAACCTCTGCTATCTTTTAATTGGAGTAGTTAATCTATTTATTTTACTGTATAGCAAAATCTAGCACATTGCCATTTGTTTTCTATACATGCCCTTTTTCATTCTGAATTTTTTTCTTTCTTTTCTTACTTTGCATATATTGAATATTTTCTAGTATTATTGCCTCCTACCTTTCCTATTGCCTTTTAAGCTATGCTTCACTTCATTTTTACTTACTACTATAGGAATTAGAATGTGTTCTTATTCACAGTTTGCCTCAAATTAAAGTTACATTGCTTTCATTTAATGTGAGAATAAACGAAAAAAGATTTAAAAAATAATGTGAGCATCTTATCACTCTATTTACATGCTTTCCTGCCCTTTTGTTCTATGTTTGTTATATATTTACCTCTCTATATAGTATAATCTCCACACTATGTTTTGATTATTTTTGGTTGACTTTTTAAAAATTAAGAAAAAAGAATTTTGTATTTACTCATATATTACTATTTCCAATGATCTTTATTGCTTCTTGTAGATTCTAATTTTCTTCTGGTATTATTTTCTTTTACCTTAGAACTCTCCCTAACATATTTTGTAATGTGGATCTACTGGCAGTAAAGTTACTTAGCCTTTATTTAGATAAAAAAGCCTTTAATTTACTTTGGTTTTTGAAAAATATTTTCACTGAATATATAATTGAGGTTTTTTTCTCCATAAATATGATTTTATATGTCTGTCTAGCTATGATTTTTTCTGATGAAAGGGCTAGCATTATTCTTATCATTGTTTTCTTTCATGTAATATGGCTTTTTTCTGGCTGCTTTTGAGATCATATGTCTAATTTATAGCAGCTTGATAAATTTGTTCTTAGAAACGTTTCCTTGGTAATAATCCTGCTTGAGATTCACTGAGCACCCTGGATCTGTGGGTTTTATGTTTTATCAAATTAGAAGATTTTTCAGCCAGTAATTCTTCAGTTTTCCTGGCCCATTCTCTTTCCTTCTCCTCTGGGACTTCTTAATACTGTTCAATATGTCCTCGAAAGCATTTTTTTTTTAATCTTTTCTTTACTTGAACTTGGATTATTTTAATTGACCTGCTTCAGTGCAGTCACCCTTTCTCCTGTTTTGCTCAATTCTCTGTTAGTCCTATTCAGCAAATTTTGTATTTTAGACAGCATATAGCATTTCCATTTGGTTATATTTTTTGCTAAAAACTTTCTAATATCCCTAATTACCTATCTTTTAACTATTAGATGCATCTTTTCCTATAGATTCTTTTAAAACACTTGTTATAGTTATTTTAAATTCCATTAATGATTATTCCAACATATAGTTTATTTAGAGTGTCTTTCTCCTGATTTTTTTCGTGATTGCTAGTTATATTTTTGAACTTTTTTGCATGTCTTATAGTATTGTATGTTGGATAGTATGTCTAAAAGTCCAGTAGATGTTTTACTACATTTTAAAAAGATATCATACAACTATACACACATATTTTATTGTTTTACATTATGTAATATATTACATTATATATTATTCATATTTTCTCAATAAGGAACACTATTTCCTATGTTAGACAGATAGCTGAAAAGGCTGATTTAATCATGGATTTAGCCCCTTTGGGTCAGGGTTGTGACATTAATTCCTCCAACAAAATCTTAGAATTCAGATATCACAAGTCTAACATGCTGTCTCTTTGCTTTTCATTCTAGCTCCAACTTTCTGCACAGCCACTGGGATGATTGCTGTTGAGCTTATCAGACATTGAAACAGGTTAAAGATTCATTTGGATTCATTTTTCCCTCTAAGCATTGGATGCTCTATGTGCGATTTCAAGCCTTTCTCTCTAGGGGTACACACTGAGATCAAACACTGGCAGATCTAGGATTTCCAAGACCTTAAATCTGCTTGACCCCCAAACTGCAAAAATGGCTAGAGTCCTGAGGATAAATATTTCAAGACTACTAGATGTCAGATATGACACATCATGAGACCATAAGACTATACATTCTCAGACCTTGAGAATGTGTCTGCAGAGCATGAAAGACTTGGGTTTATGAGACCACAAGCTTCCCAGATCTCAAAACTTCAAAACGGTAGGACTGCAAGACTGCAAAATCACCAAGACTACAAGTCTGAGAGATTGTTACTTAGCAGAATGGCCTCTGGATTTGGAGCTTCTCCAGATTCAAATCCAATAGGCCAGCCCATAGGATTAGGAAAAGTTTATCAGAGATTTCCCATCTGAACAAACAGCATCATTTTCTGGCAGCCTTGGCTTCTCTGACTATTTCCAATCATATCAAACTTGTGTTCTTTGCTCACCTATCTCTCTGAAGTTTGACTAAGCTCTAGTAGTTTTAGATAGCTTTTGTGTCCAAAGCTCCTCATTAGTAGGAATTTGGGGCTTGTCCCGGGATCTCTTGTTGTTTTGGTGGCAATGAAGATCTTTCATATCCTTCCACATCTTAAATGGGAGCAGAACTCCACTAAGCTACTTGAGGAGGTGGGAGGTTTTGCACCATTCTCTGCTCTTCCCACTGCTGTGTCCCCTTGTCTTTTGGCTTCTATTAATTCCAGCCAATGGGGAGAAATTGGGGTATTTATTCTCCTGCCTATCTCCCTGGTGGGTTGTCAAAGCCTGGGAAGTCCTCCAATGTCAGAGTCCCTATCAAGCAGCCCTTTCAATATTATCCCCTTTGCCCTCATATTCAGGAAGCGTCTCCCTTCTTCATCCCATGAGATGATAATATCATCCTGATATTACTAAATCCAGGATACTACACTTTCTCATGTGGTTTCCTATGCCCTGCCTACACCTCCGTCAGTATTGCCCACGGTAGCCAGTATGAAAGTTCTGTTTGTGTTTTACTGAGACTCTGACACAAGGAGTTTCAAACAATGTCTTAGGGCAAGAAATGCCACGATGCATGGTGAGGGAAAAAACAGATTCTTAAAAGTAGAAATTGGAACATGACTGTAGACATGACTTTTGAAAACCAGGGTTGTAGAAGGGACAAAAGTACATATAAGTAATGTGAGTATAGTTCAACAAAGTTTTCACTTTGGTCATAATTTTTACCTAGCACAATACTAAAGGATGATACAAAACCATGATATGTATTCTTAGGAAGCTCACATTCTAAAAGAAGTGATGTAATTTAAGCAAATGTCACAGTGTACTATATGCAAAAAAAAAAAAAAAAAAGGTATCACTTGCATTAGGACAGATTACTCATAAGAATTAATCAAGAGTTTTCCAGAGCCCAGTGCACAAACCAAACTTTGAACACTCCTGGGCTTGATAACTTTCCTTTCAGTCTTTTTGTTTCATGATGAGAAACCAGGAAGAAAGACCTGAATTTATGCCCCTTTCCTCCCTGCAAATCAGACTCAGTTTAAGAGGTCTAGCAGATGGGTGAATTCTCAACTATCATACTTTAAGTCAAACTTGAAAATAAGCACAAATAGTTCACCAACACACATTCAGTTTTTTTGACCAGTGCCTCCTTCCCAGGAGGTACACAGGTGGGAAAATGAGTAGGACCAGAACTCTTTTCTACTCATTCAACATAAATTATTACTTTCCATTGGAGAATGGTTATTTGCAAGGTTGCTGTAAATCTTGCAAATGAATGTTTGCAAGGCAGCAAAGAGCAGGCTCTCTCATTCCCTCACAAAAGATGGAGGAAGGGAGTCTCAGAAATCATCCCCAACTTCCCACATTAATAAGCAAAGGGACTTCATAGCTTCGGCTCCCAAAATAGTGGGAGAGGAAGGCCAAAAAATAGTTAGGCATGCTGATTGCATTGTTACAACTTAAATTGTACTCAGATGCGAACTCTGACGTGCCAAAAACAGTGAAGGCCCAGCCTGAAAGATCAGAAAAGTGACATCTGGTATTGGATGCCCCAGCAGACATGACTAATACCATTGGTATTGTGTAGATTCTGCCTTTACTAATTTAATATTCAAATGTGAGGGTCAGCCACTCAGTGCTCAGCAATAACAGAAGACACAGGCTTCTCAGAAATCACCTCTTGCCCCCAGTAGGGCTCTTTAGGGAGGCTGGATGTCTATCTTGTGGGCTGACCAGGACAAGCACTGTTATTTCCACATGTTCGTTAAGATCCTTTTGTTGCATGGCTCTCACACATGGTTGAGCTATGAGGGAGCCCTGAGAACTCATCCATAACTTGTAATAAATAAATAACCTCCTCATAGTTTGCCCCTTGGATATTTGCTTTATGCCAGAACATTTTAGTTTTACACATACACATGCATGCAAATGTATTTCTCCACTGAAAATAGAAACCTGATGTCCCCCATAAATTTTACTGCTGACACTCAAGAATACCACATTGACTTGAGGCTGGGAAGTATTCTGACTAAATCAACAGAGTTACCCAGTATCCCATGCGGATATTTCCAATTGTCAGATTTATCAGCTTGGCAAATATTCACTGAATACCTGCTAAGCACAAAGCATTGTATTAGGTTCAGTGGTAGTTACAAAGATGAATTTTAACACGGCATAAAATCACTATGCAAACTGTCACTTGATCATGCTTTCATGATTCAAAGGAAAAATCAGAACTTTTGCTTAGCTCTGGGCCTTCCTGAGAACCTCCAAGTGCCACTTAATATCAACACAGGGTTTAGTCTTGGAAACATAATAACTATTGTTTATTGACAGTTTGCTATAAGTAAGCAATGCACTAGGTCCTTTGTTTATAATATCTCAACACTCTTTTAAGATAGGTATGGAAATCAACTCTTTTCTACAAACAGAAACAGACACAGAGAAATGAAATAGCCTACAGAATGTCACACAACCTGCTAACAAATTAGCGAAAATTCTATTTTAAGTCTACCTGAATCAAAGCTCATGCATTTTATCCTATTTTTCTGTTTTGTCATAACCTCTAACACAGAAACATAAGTAGTTAATCCTTTAAGATTCTGACATAGTCACCCTCTTACCTAAATGGGCATGTGGAAACTCCCAAGATTTAAAAATCACTAAATTTCTTAGGAAATTTTGTAGAATTGTATTTTCTGTGTTCTTACAACAAGTAATACTTCATTTTCACTTGCAAATAAAATTCTACCTTAAAATTCAATTACCATCCATAGTCTTTTCGCTCCCCCCCTTTCCCAAATGCATAGAGTCTTTGAACTTCCTGTGCTGTCTCTCACAAGCTCATTTTGTATGTGTGTGTGATGTATGTAGACTTTTGCCCCCAAATCTCTCTACTTTGGTTTCTTAGAGTTCTTCTATAATTTAGAATGTAATATTTTATCTCTACAATTTTCAAGAAAACATGCAAATATCCTTGAGGGTTAGCTTATTAAGTTCATGATTCTTAACTTCCTAGAACAGTTTAGAGTTTATGAATAGCCAGTCATCTCAGTAAGAATCTGAGAGATCCAGGCTAAATAAACTTTAATAGAAAATGAACCCAGAAAGCTCTGGGTCAAAGAGAATAAAGGCCACTTGGAAAAGCCTACTGAGTAATTTAGAAACTCCACTCAGTGTCCTGGAAAATAGTGTGAGAACACATTGGGAGAAATAGGGAGCACACTGGTTAAATGGGAAGATGGGTACAGAAGGAAGAGAAAAATCAAGGTAAATTTGAAGAAATTGTATTTTGGCCTGCAGATAATTTCTATCCTCTGGTCTTTGATTTACAGTATTTATGTTGCATTTATGGTTCAGTTAGTTCTTCTGAACCTGAGTTAAGCACTTTAAAAAAAAATTATTATTGTTTTTCTTTTAATTTTTCCCCTGAGATAAGTGTAGACTCCTTCAGGGAGGGCAGGACTGGTGTGCTCCTTGATGGAGTCCCTGAAAATCCCCAGGTGCATCTGGCCCCGGGAATATATAGGGACAATTCAGGGAATTCAAAGCTTTCTTCTGCTTGAGATCCCCACCAGCTCCAGGGTCAAGGCTTTGGTCAGGCCTGGCATGCAGTCTGGCCACAGAGACGGATCATTCCACTCTAGGAGAATCTGTTGTGGAGAAGAGTGAGCTTTCCTCTCTGAAAGGCTAAGGGGAGGCTGTGCTATTTTTTAAATGGATGTTGGAAGAGGAATTAGAGGGAGGGGGAGGGACTGGAAGGGTTAGTGGACTGAGGGTTAGCTTTTCATTTTACATTGAATAGTCAGTTAACAATGGTTACAAAAGGAAATTAAAAGCCTGGAAGCAGTTGAGGTTTTTGTTATTTCTGAAGTTACGAAACACATCAATGTTGCACAGGCCTGTGTTTAATGTGGTATAGCAGTGTGACATGACAGCCTTTGTGGATAAGCTCTGGAGCCCTTTGAATGGCTTCCATGAACAAATTGGCATTCTCTTTATTATGGTCACCCTTGAATGGTGTGTGCCCATTTTTCTGGCTCTTCGAGGGCATAGCCTCAAATGTGTCATAAAGTGCACTCAGACAATGGGTGTTTGGGGATTTGAGGGAAAGAAGAAAGGCTTGGCTGGAAATGTGGCTGTGAAGCCAAGGGAGGGAAGGGTCCAGGACAAAATCAGCAAGTGACAGTTAAAAGCAACAAAGTGACTACTGATCATTCTTGTGATAAATTTGCCACTCAAATACCAAACCACAGCCAAAATAGTACCATGCATTAGTATTTAAATACTTAACTACATATAGAGTGTGCTCTTAATCAAGGTACAAGAGAGGTAGGCCTCTTCACAAGCTTGGTTAGATTGAGTGTCCAAAAGAAAGACCCAATCTCTCGAACCCACTCACCTAACAGGTGAGTGTCCAGAACTATTTGAAGTTGTTGAATGTAGCTTGTACTAATGTTTATTAACTTTGTATCATTTGTGGGATTTTGTGTGTGTGTGTGTGTGTGTGTGTGTGTGCCAGGAACTCATCTAAATATTTTCATTATAATTACTCATATAGACCTCATAATGGCCTAATGGGGGCAATACTATTATCCTCATTAAACAGTAGAGAAATGGAGGCAAGAGAGGTAAAATAACAGATCCAAGTTCACACAGCTAGGAAGTTACTAAATAGAATTCATTCCTTGACAGACACCAGTTCCCACACACTTAACCATCACTTCTACTCATAGTGGCCTTAGGCCCTATTACTTAAAAAGAATCTATTCTTAGCATGAGAGAAAAGTAAATGGACTTTCATATTACTATATCATCCATGTATTTGTTGGGAGACAAACGACAATTATAAATATCTTCTTTAATTAAATAATGATTTTCAAATAAACTTGGATTTTGTTACCTATATACATTTGAAAACTCTACCTCAGTATGCACTGCATACGGAGGATGTGGTTTCCCTGGACGCTTATATAATCCAAGGCTTCTCCAGGCCCCAGCCCTATGCTATGAGGACAATCATGAGACTCAGTTCAAGAGCTGGGCCCCTGGAATTCCTGAATAGCATCCATGAGGATGCAGGTTCAATCCCTGGCCTCACTTGGTGGGTTAAGTATCTGGTGTTGCTGTGGCTATGGCATAGGCTGGCAGCTACAGCTCCAATTTGACCCCTAGCCTGGGAACTTCCATATGCAGCAGGTGAGGCCCTAAAAAGACAAAAAAAATAAAAATAAAAAATAAAAAAAATAAAGCTGCCCCCTCCCTGCCTCAAGATATCTATAGGCCCTTTCCTCTCACACATGCTATTCTTTTGTGCTTTCTGATGTTCAGCAAGTGATCACTAGGACTTCCCATGACCTTATTAATCCAGATGAATGCAACCCCTTTAAGAAGTTGTGCATCCTATTAAAGACAGGATGAACCAAGAGGGTATGAAACATGTAGGTAGACTCTGAGGAAAAAATTACCAGCCTCTGTCAGCAGCACATTTCTCCCCATTCTCTGTTGAATTTTATTCATTTTTTACTTTTTTGTCTTTTTAGGGCCACAGCCACAGCATATGTTAGTTCCCAGGCTAGTGGTTGAATCAGAGCTGTAACTGCCAGCCTACACCACAGCCACAGCAATGCAGCACCCGGCCTGTGTCTGAGACCCACACCACAGCTCACAGCAACTCTGGATCCTTAATCCCCTGACCAGGGTCAGGGATCAAACCTACATCATCATGGATACTGTCAGGTTCGTTACCATGGAGTCACGGTAGGAACTCCCACTATAGAGTTTTTGTTTAATAGAAAAAGGGAAAAGGCTGAACATGTATCTCCTTGGAGAATGGCTTAGGTTATATAATAGAAAATTATTATATTTTCCCCTCCGTGGGAACATAACATTCCTGTATACTCAAAATCTAAAAGAATTTGGATTTAATCTAATAAAAATCATGTCTAACTCACCTCAATTTTTTCTGTATCTGTTATTTTCTTTGTTTCTTATGGGTATGTGGGCAGTGGATGAATTCCTAACCAATTTTCTGAGGACAAACTGAAAGGGAAACATTGGAATATATCCATTAGTCAAATTACTTGTTGAATACCTAAAATGTATTTGCTGAAGATAAATGATAGGAAAAAATTTAGACTCATCCATTTTCTCAATAAGGGTTTGCTAACCTGAGATTTTATCATAAGATCATATATAAAACTGTATTCCTCATTATTTTAAAGGTTGATGATGGCACTTCCTCCATTCACTAGAACATGTGATCTTTAACAAAGAGACTGTAAACTCTTACCAGTCTATTATTACAAGGTCCTTTAAATTGACCTTCTTTTTCACCATCTGCCCAATGCAAAAGAGCTTTTGCAGCTACTTTAGTTTGTATAAGCACTTCTTTATTAAATAAACATGCTATGCTCCTCATTAGCAAAGGAAATGGAATATCATTGGTTAAATATTTTCTATCAGGTCATTAAAAATGAGAGTTCAAAGCAAATTCAATTTTGGCAGAAGGCAGAATCAGCATGGAAAAAAGAAGTAAGTGAACCGCAACAAATATTCAGTCTACCAATTCATTCAAATTAATGCTTTAAAGAGAAAGAAATATATGGATGTCAGGGAAAGTTTACAGTATAACAAGGTAAGGGAGCAGTCAAAACAATTATCATCAAGTGTAAGGGAAAGGGCAAAAGAAACAGAAGAGTTGATGGAGGGATTTCCTTCCCATCAGATGCTTGGATGTCCACAATGTCCTACTGTGACAGTAGAAAAGATTGATGGCATTGGAGAGACTGGAGAGGTTGACAGGAGATATGGTTGAAGAGGAGTGACTAGAGGGGGATATTTTCAGTTACCTAACTTAAGAATGGTATGAGAAAAATAGCATAGCATTAAAACTTAATTTGCCATAGAGGAGAAATAGCTCCACTTTAACCAATGTTTTTCTCATGATTCTCCAAAGTGCTTGGAGAATTTGAGTATAGTCCTCATTATCAGAGAAAACCTTAATAAAGTAATATCTTTACTGATGAATAAATAAAGGCTACAACTCAGAGCTAACTTGTCTTACCATGGTTTAAGAAATCTTATCACATTTAAAAAACCACACAAAGTTCTGGGAAAAGAGAAAAACTATGTCTTCAGATTTCAAAGTGGTCAACCACAGGGTCCATTATATAGCTCTGGGTACATGTAGATCAGTTATTTGGCAGCTGCTCTGCCCCTCTAGTGTTGTGAGCCCTGGGATAGGAATAAAACGGGCATCTATGACATCACTGAAATCACCTAATCAGATCAAACCTAAGCAGGACTGGCTACACAATTTACAAGGTCCAGTGCAAAATGAAAATGTGAGTCCTCCTATTCAAAAACTGATAAGACTTTCAAGACTGCTTTAACAGAGCACAGACCAAGGATGGAACCCTCTAAGCTTGGTGTCCTGTATGACTGTATGGCTCACACACCCATAAAGCTGATCTTAATCTTGTGACCCTTGGAAATTTCAGACCTTGCTTCAAAAAACAGGGATAGATAAGTAACCAATATCTTTCACTTTGGTAGATCTAATAATTTATCAGTATCAATACTAATAATCTGAATATATATCACCAGGGAAAATTGTCAGCCAGTTTCTCTTTCCTAGTTCTGGTTGGTGCCTTGGGGCAAACTTGCCAAAGAAATGCATTTAGGACTGGAGTCTTGATGAGAAAAAGCTTCCTTCCATCCACCCTTCTTCATTTTGTAGTTCATGCGACCCTTGGAAGCAGAAAACGAATTAGAAAAAAACAAAATAAACATTAGAAAACCTGAGGCATTCTGGACAATGATCAGAGAGGAAAATGTGTTAACAAATGTAATCCTGTTTAGGACTGCAAAATGAGAATGCAACTCTCATTAATACTCTGGGCTGAATCCAGGCTTTTGTCTGATTGATATGGAGAATCCCAACTGCGAGGTTGGGAAAGAAACTGAGATTTATGCACACTAGGATTTTTTACAGTTCTGTTCATGGCTCTAGAGGCTCAGGATGATTTAATAAATCAGATAAATAAATAAGCCAAAGAAGCACCCTATGATCACTTCTTCATACAAAGTTTCCACTGTTGTCCAAGAGATTTCCACATGCACAGCAAGGACAGAAGATGGCTCTCTTGTTACCCATTATTTGAAGAAAAATGTCTAGCTTTGATAATGATATAATATGACTTTCAACCCCTGAACTTCATAGAAGTCTATTTAATCTTTGCCAATGTCCCCTTATGAGCAAAGACGTATTTTCCACTTTTCATGTTGGTTGAATAGCTTGTGAATAGTTTATAAGGGATATGTCACTGCTTTGGTTTGGGGTTTTTATGTGGTAAATAATTTCAGCTGTGAGACAGCCTGAAAAATAACTGTACCACTTGAGGAATCCCTTCTTTTTTTTTTTTTTTTTTGCTGTGAAAGAAAGAGGAGAAAGAGAAAGAGGAGAAAGAAGGATGTGATACTCCTGAGCCCAGAAAAAGTCAACTGACAGAAACAAAATGCTTAAGGCTTTTAGAAGCTGGCCATTGAAATTCTGTTATAATTTAAGGAATTATAATGTCATATGATTTTGAAATGAGAGGCTTTAAAGAAGGCATAGACCAAAGCTTTATTCATAGGTAAGGAAACAAAGCCCGGGGAAATTTATTTACTTAGCAAACACTGCTGGTTTATACACTCACTCGTTTTCAAACTACATTCCTGTACTTTTCCTACATGACCTCCCTATAGAGTTCACTTCAGGGAAAGCTTTAAACAGAACCTCCTCTCCCAGAAAATTACATCCAAACAGGTTTATAAACATTTTGCTATCTCACATGATAATTCACCCATTTATTTCTTTATTAAGTAAATTAGATTGGTCTTTTAAAGATTCTGTATCAAGCCCCACATCACATTTGGGACTGAAACAGAAAGCCTGCTTCTGGTTATAAGAGAGACAAAAACAATGGGGAAAAAATAGAGATATTAAAATGAAATACAAAAATTAGTAGCTAGGGAAGCCCGTGAATTTGGAATGAAACACAGTGCATATGGACAATGCATAGTCATCACACAGTTAATGACAGAGGGCAGTTCTCCTAACATTTGAGGCATGGATTCTGGAGCCAGATGAGCTGGTTTCAAATCCCTGCTCTGCATCTTGCTAACTATAAACTTTTAGATAAGTTACTTAAGGTCCCAGTTTCCTCCTTGAGAGGAAAAATGCAGAGTAACAGTAGCATCCAGTGCACATGGCAGCTGTTATAGGAATTAAAAGAGTTGATCCATTTGTTGGCCTTTGGAACAGTTGCTGCCAAATGGTAAGTGCTAGATGAATGTTAACCGTTATTTTGAAGTTACGAAACCTAAACTAATCCACTGAAATTACTTATTTTTCTAGCTTCCAAATATATGAATGATAGTATTTAAACATATTGTCCTAAACTAAGAGATAAGTAGCAGAATTAAAAAAAATGCAGAAATCTTGACTTTTCTTTAGGATTTCTTACAATAGATTACAGTACCCTAGATCATGAGTACTGTATGAATTATCTTCTCAAAATGAAAGTGCAACAAACAACCTCAAGCTGTCTTATCAGTGGTCCAGGCAGCTCCTTTTATAATATAATATTAAAATAAACAGGGTCTCTTTTATGGTACAGAACTCAAAGACTGAGGACATCAAAAGCCACTGTGTGCTGCTCCTCTGTGTCTGTACCCAGGTCGCATAAACAGGAAGCAGCTCTCGTGGAATGGCAGGCCGTGGGAACTAGAGTGGAACGTCTTGAGTCTCAGGGATGCCTCAACCAATTCCTTGCTTGCAAGAGCACAGGAAGTTCCTTAAACTGTCTACGCCTTAGTTTCATCATCCTCAAACTGAGGACGACATTGCAAAGTTTATTGTGAAGGTAAAAATGAGAGAAGGTACGTGAAGCCAATAAAGTTGTGATACAACTATAAAACAGTGTAATCACTTAGTATAGTCAATTCTGTTTACTCATTTTCTAGGTTTTCGACTGAGGCAAAGTTTTAGGTTGATAAAGGAGGGAAATATACACATATAAATAGAAAGAGGGCAAGCAGAGAACAGTCAGCCTCTCTATATCTCTATTGCTTCCTACTTACAACCGCACCCCTTTCCACTGAAACATCAGGAAGTGATCAGGTATCATTATTTACATTTTGAGTGGGCTTGATTCACACTAATGTGTTATCTCTCTCAGGGGTTTGCATTATAACACTAATGTGTTACCTCTGATATGCATTTGGCATTTAATCTCCATTTAAAAGCACTAGTTACTTTAAAGTGAAGCCACAGATAGATCTGCATCTGCACTTCGAAGTGCTAAAGCTAAATTCTAAAGTGACTTGAGGTGGGGGAGGGGGGAAGAGTGTCTCCTCCACCCCCTTCACACTTCTATCTTTTTGTCTTAATGTCTGAATATTCTGGGGGAACACTTCCTCTGCGCTCACAGTCAGATCCTTTTTCTGACACGCTCTCTCTCTTGCCTTCCCTGTGCTCACCTTCCCTGTGGGGTGAACGGCTCCCACCTCTGACTCTGAGATGCTGCTGGTGAAAATCTCCAGAATTTATGGCATCCAGCTCAGAATGAGCCTGTGGAGACAACAGGGCTCTTATTTTGGAGCATGAGAAACTGAAACGGGATTTGCAGAGAGGGGTAGGAGAAGACAGAGGAGTTCCTTGGCACACCCCAGTCATGGACCCACAGAAATTACTCTCACTTTACTTCTTCCCAATAGTTTCCCCTGTACTAATAAAATAACAGTACGAATTTTGACAATATACCAACATTATATGAACATCTTAAATACTAGCATATTGACCAAACTAGCCAGATTAAACACAGTAAACAATATCCATTATTTTTCTTTTCTTTTCTGTTCTTTTTTTTTTTAAGAGCCACACCTACAGCATGTGGAGGTTCCCAGGCTGTCCCAGGCTAGGGGTCTAATCAGAGCTGTTGCTGCCGGCCTACACCACAGGCACAGCAACACCAGATCCCAAGCTGAGTCTGGGACCTACACCACAGCTCATGGCAATGCTGGATCCTTAACCCACTGAGCAAGGTCAGGGATCAAGCCCACAACCTCATGGTTCCTAGTCGGATTCGTTTCTGTTGCGCCATGACGGGAACTTGGATATCTTTATTTTTCAATTAATGGTTTCAAATATTCACTCTGTTAGCCCCAAATGCTTTATTGTGCTATCCCTAAAATGTCTTTCTCATAGATTCCATCAAATGTAAAATCATGTGACTTAATAATATACTTAAAAATTGGAATATATACCCTACAGATACATTCTTTCTTAATCTAAAGTCATTTTAAAAATATTGGGAGTTCCCACTGTGGCATAAATGGCTTTGGTGGCATCTCTGCAGCACCAGAATGCAGGTTTAATCCCTAGCCTGGAACAGTGGGTTGAAAGGATCTGGGTGTTGTTGCAACTCAGATCTAATCCCTGGCCTGGGAACACCAAATGCTGTGGGGTGGCCAAAAAAGAAAAATAAATAAATAAAAAATATTGGAATAGATGTCTCACTATGGCAGACTAAAATCTATGAAGGTCCCCAGCATTCCTGATCTAATTCCTGAGATTGGTAAGAAAATGGATTTTACTCTAGTGTATAGGTTATATAACTTGGAGGGTTGAACTTAAGAAAGGGAGACTAAGTGAGCCTTACCGAATCATATGAGCCTTTTACAAACAGGGAGTGCTCACTGGTTGGTAGAAGAGGAGAGAGACAAATTCCGACTGGCCTAGAAGAAAGCAAACATCTGTATTGCGAACCATCTATGAGGGCCACGTGGAGAGGAGCCGAAAGAGACCACTAGGAGCTGAGAACAACCAGCACGGAAAGGGGGACATCAGTCCTCCAAACTGCAGGGGACTGAATTATGCCAAAGACATGAAGAAACTGAAGAGGGCTTTTCCCCAGAACCTCTAGACAAGAATTCAGCCTGGCCAACGCCTTGATTCCAGACTTGCAGCACTCTAAGCAGAGAACCCCACCATGCCCTGCAAACTTCTGCTTCACAGAACTGTGAACTAAGAAATAGGTGCTGTTTTGAGCCTTTCAATTTGTGGTACTTTGTTATGAAGTAATAGAAACTAATATAGTCACCCAGGAAATGGGAGTCTTAACCCCAGCAAAGGGGTTGAAACTGAGCTTGAGGTAAGTAAAGGGGGTGATAGGGAATAAAGCAAAACTCACACCAAACTCACTGTCCTCCCCTGCCCCCTCTCCTTTTTTTTCTTGTGAAGCATTGTACCTTTACAGCATTGTCTGCAGGAGAGAATGGGCTGCACTGAGCATGATATTCATGGACTTGGCTCCGTCAGACCTGGAGTCAAATGATGGCTCTTCCATATGACCTCAGCTTAGTTACTTAACCTCAGTGGACCGCCATTTCTCCATGTGAAAATGGAGAAAGGATCTCCTTCAAGGTGTATTTGCAGGGAATAAATGAGGTAACTTATAAACATTCAAATATTAATTTATATAAAGGCATTTAAATTCTGTAGAAATTTTACCCATACATCGTTTTAGCCATACATCATTTAACAGAGAGCAGCAGAGAGCTTGCGAGACCAGAATTCCCAAGCCATTTGGGGAACATTGCTGCTATGATGTCTTCTTCTTCTTTTATTTCCCAAGATTCCACTTGCTTCAAACACTGTAGAACCACAGAGAGAAAGTCTTCCCAATGAGCCCTTGAAACAAAAGATCCTGGGGAAAAGGGTCCATATTTGGTGGGCAATACTCTAAGTAGAGTATCCGACTTTTATTGGACTTGAACGATTTTTAAGAATCGTTCACACTAGATTTTTAAGAATCAAATGCAATTTCAGACGTTTTTTAGTTCACTTTTTTTTTTAGCAAGAAGTTTTTGTTGTTGATATTGGTGGTGGCAATTACACTTTGCATTTTAAATAAACACAACATTTTTTATTACAACTCTCCCTTCATGTTCTAACTGTTAGAGAAGTGTTATAATGCAGATAAAAAAGCGACCATCAGTAGAAGGAAAATGCTAAACTTTAACACTCTATGTCCTCTAGTTTAGATTATCCTATCTCCCAAAATGAAAATGGTGTCCTTCAGTTAAAAAAAAAAAGAAGAAAAACATAAAAAGTGTAAATTGAACTTTTGCCTTGTGTTACATCTCTGCTGTTTACCAAAATCAATTTATTTCTGTTTGTTTTACTGTCTATCTGCTGAAAACATATCTGAATCCAATGAAAATGTGAAACATGTGATTGAAAATAGTTTGAGAAAGGAAAGAGGAAGCATCCTGTTAAATGTTAAAAACGGGTTCTGTGGTAAATTGTATACATGCACCACATCAAAAGTAAATCGAAGTTAAAATAAATAATGTTACACTGAAAGTTGAAAGAATATAGCAAATCATAAAGATGCTTGTATACTAATTGAGAGTATTTTAATTGTTAAAAGATTTAGAGGAATAAACATCGTAGATGGGAACACAGTGCTGAGAGATCAGTGCCGGTTCTGGTTTTCCTTTCTAGTGGCTTGGCACGGTGGCTGTGCTGAGCTCCAGCTTTGCCTTCAGAAACAGAAGTAATGCTGTTCAAAGGATTAATCAGGGGCCCATCCATAGGAGGCCTGGGGACATACACATCCGCAGTCCCGAAAGCTGTTGCAGAAAACTTGTGCCCTTAGCCCTTGCTGAGCTGTATTTCCATAAGGGTAGCAGTCCCGGGAGGCACACCCTTTAGGGTTAGGCTTGGCTTGTTTCTGCTACCCACGTCTGCAGCACTTGTTGACCTCACCAACTGGGTTCCTCTCTTGGTTCGGCTGCTATGAATCACAATGTAATAGAGCAGTAAAATGACCCCTTCAAAATGGATGTCTTTTCTTACTCAAGCTCATCTATATTATATGGCTACCATGGCTCAAGAAAAGGACTTTGTCTTCTGGAAAGAAAGCATTTAGCGGTTATATATATCCCTTCCTCCATTTCTGTCAAATTCATATCACTTGAATTGAAATACAGATTATAATAAATCGACTAATTTTTGAATTGCGTATAAAAGTCTTCTGGGATTCAATGATGATATGTTAACATTGGTCAAGCTTCAGGTACTTGGGGGAAACAAAAATGTTTGGGTGTGTATATGGCTTCTGAATTTACATGATATTAATTCTGAATCGCATTCCTTTTCTTCTTTCTTCAAAATTTGTCTCGTCCTCACCTTCTGGCGTCACATTAATTGTTAAGAATAGTCAAGGAAGATACCAGATAGAGAAAAAAGTCAAGTTTTTCATATGTATGTGGATTATCTATTAAATAAACAAATATCATTAGATATTTCTAACATCCATCTATGGTAGGTTAATAATTTCTCTAGATTTTTGCATATAACACCATATGTAGTCCTTGAAATAACTCTATAAGATAAATATTAGTATCTCTTTTATACATTAAAAATTTAAGTTAGATATATTAGTTTATTCACTTATTTTTTTCTAAAATATATGCTTTGACTATCTATGCCACACATTGGGCAAGGCTTGTGATAAAATTGTAAGCTGGAGTTCCCATTATGGCTCAGCGGTCACGAACCCTACTAGTATCCATGAGGACGAAGGTTTGATTCCTGGCCTCGATCAGTGGGTTAAAGATCCGACATTGCCATGAGCTATGGTGTAGGTTGCAGATGCAGCTCGGATCCCGAGTTGCTGTGGCTGCCGTATAGGCTGGCAGCTACAGCTCCAATTTGACTCTAGCCTGGGAACTTCCATAGGCCACATGTACAGCCATAAAAAGACCAAAAAAAAAAAAAAAGTGAGCAAAAATCCTCATGGTTTATTCCCTTATTGAATTTCCAAAAGAAAGCAATAACAATATTGCAGTTATTAGGTAGTAGGTCTAATATGCAAGTCTAAATCTTGATGCCAGAGCCAGGGATTCACAGCTTTTCTTTATCAGCCTTTCTCACTAAAGGAGAATAAAACAGGTGTCAGAAGCCAGTCAGGCATTTTAATATGACCCTCAGTTTTTCCAGATATAGCAGATCCCAAGAGGGCAAACAGCAGTTTTTCAGCACTTACCATCTAATCTTAGACCTTAGGAACATGAATTTATTATCATCGGTGGTTGGTCATTATCCAATGGAGTAGTCGTTTCAGTTCTGGTAATATCTTTAGCCAATCATTTAGTTACCAAATAGGTCCAGCAGTATAGATTTTCAGCAAACTAAGTAATTAAGGATGCCACTGACGAAAACACTTGTTAGTGTTATTTTTTCATAAACAATTCTTTTAGCTATAGTTTCCTTTTTGGTCTTTTGACTCCTTATTTTAAGATTGTTTACAAGAAGAATGGATTTTTAAAACAGGATCATAAATCTAGAACTTTTGTGTGATGAGTCCTTTTCTGCCCTTATTTTCCTGACCACTAAATCAATAATCAATGTCACATGTTAAGTATAAGTTTAATTTAATAAAATATGTTAAGAACTAATTTATCAGTTCTTCTACACTCCAGAATAAGTTCAGAATAGGGAAATAATGTCATCTCAGTTGTGGAACACACTGGTCAAAAGTCAGGATACTCAACATATTTTAGGGAGATATTATTACTTAGCCACCTATTCACTGGTGGGTGTAAAACACAAACACAAACACATACACACACACCTAATAGCAAGTGACAAAGGGAAGCCAGAAGGACTCTACTTTGATTATCAGGATGTGCTATTTTCTGGTGTTTGTTTGTTTGTTTGTTTTTTGGTTTTGTTTGTTTTTGTCTTTCTAGGGCTGCACCTGCAGCATATGGAGGTTCCCAGGCTAGGGGTAGAATTGGAGCTGCAGCTGCTGCCCTACACCACAGCCACAGCAACACAGGATCCAAGCCACGACTGCAACCTAAATCAGAGCTCACAGCAATGCAGATCCTTAACCCACTGGCTGAGGCCAGGAATCAAACCCTCATCCTCATAGATACTAGTTGGGTTTGTAACCCACTGGGCCACAACAGGAACTCCCTATTTTCTGTTCTTAATAAAGAACATGCTAGTGCTTGAGAGAGGCTCAAATGACCACACCTCATTTTTTTCAGGGATGATTTAATTAGTGCTGTGTCTTGCTGACCCAGCCCCCTGCCAGCGAATGCCTACCTTCCATTAATAATAGCTACCCTTCAATTTCCTGGGAGATAAACTGAAAACAGCACTGAAGGAGCTTAGGAAATATTTATGCATGCAGTTTTTTTTATTCCAGAGCTTGAATGGTTTTGTCTGGTTATGGAAAAGACTAAACATTCTGAATGAAATGTTGGTGGTTACATGCATGTCAACTTACTTGTTGCAAATAGTGTATATTGCAAGAACTGTATATTCATGTACTGGTTCAGCTTCTTTCCCTCCCAGAATCTCAAGAAAGATTACTCCATTCTCTATTGAGGCTCTGTTAATGTTGTTCCAAGACTAGGACTACCCTCTCTCTTCAAGCCATGTCAATGACATTAATCTGTATCAGTAGATAAGGCCCCTCTGAGTGGTACAAAATGCTATAGTGCTGTAAGAGTGCCTTTAGAGCCAGGTTTGAACACATCATGAAATATATGCCTCTCTCCACTAATGAAAGTGGAGCCACATTTTCCTGTTCTTTCAGCCAGATGGGGTTATGATTGGTGTGTGCTTGCCTCTTACATTAATATTTGATTCCATAATAAGAACCACATGAGACAATTTCAGTTTATTAGTTCTTCAGTTGCCAACATGGCTTTTGTACAACTAATAAAATAAATAAAAATATTTCCCCTGTGTTTTTTTTCTTATAAAATACACTTGTTATGTAAAGGATAAGCACATACCAGTCAAAACCTGATCTGGCACAAGCAATATTATCTTGCTTTTTCTTGTTTAATACAAAACAAAGGAGACATATTTATTAGTTTCCTAATAGCATGGTTGGCTTACCCTGGCCTCTATGTACACATCAGATATTGGAGGCATTTATATAGAAAAAAATAGTTTACACTGGCACCTTGGTAAAAATTTCAAAACCCAGTTACTAATAAAAACATATTTCCAGAGAAAGCATGTAATGAAGGAAGTGAAAAGAATGAAAAACTTCTTGTCCTCTTGGTGTCCAAGGTAATTTAGCCACAGTTTCCTTCAGGGTCAACCCCTAAGAAAGCATTGCTGGTGCTGGGCATTCTCTGCTGCATCAAGAAATCCAAAGTGAACCAAGCTAGCATGTCCAAGGGTAGTGGTCTGCCATTCAGTAAGCCTTGGCTCAGATTTTGAGATTGAGTTGAAATGTCGTCTTTTGAGTACAACTGGAACATAGGTTATATCACACTGAAACCTGTCATGAGTCATCAGTTTATATATGTCCTTCTTATTTGGAACATTCAAGAATCAATTCATAAATATCACCCTCAACATATGAATGTTCAACAGAGCAATGGCGTAGGGAGAGATCTAAAATAGAAGTCAGTTTTCTTCATGCTCATCTTCCTGAGGAAATACCTACAAGCAAAGAATAGTAATGAGACCACTTCACTTCTGCTAAGACATCACACTTTCATGAGCTGATATTGACCCCCCATTAAGCTTATGGAATCTATCAGAGGTCTTACTCCTTCATTTCCTATTTTCAGTATTCAGAGGCCCTGAAAGATAAAAAGAGTGTTATGAGGAGTCTTCTGTAGCAAGGTTCCAACAAGTTGAGCATTTGAGAAATGACTCTCCCTGAAACTGTTTGTTCTTGCAAAGAAGAGGCTCACTACATAAGATTTGAATTATACGGCATAAGCCTTGAATTTAATTAAATGGTTGCAAGAAGTGCTTTATAAAACTAACTTTACCAGTTATTTTTTTAAAAGAATAAAACCTGTCCATGTTGTTTCAATAAATTCTGGGGGAAAAATTCCATTTGCTTAAACTCTTCCATTCCCTGGTTTGATCACTTTCTATCATTCTATCCTGAGAAACACAGGGAAAAAAAAGAAAAAGAAAAAGAAAGAGAGAGAGAAAGCAATCTTCTACCTTATAGAACCTAAATATCATACAAAGCATGAACAACCGCCTTGAAGGAAAAAAAAATAAGGACATCTACTCTTTAAAGAAGCCACAAAGATACTTTTGTTATCATTGTCAGATTTATAATTGGTAAAGATATGGAGTATACGAAAAATGATGAAGCAATGAAAGGGAAATGCAGTTTGTTGGGGAAATTGAGTATTGCATTAGCAATATTGTTTTGCATATCTACACACACACACACACACACACACACACATATATATACATACACACATATTTACATATTAGTTTCTTTATTATTCAATGAGAATAGTGAAAGAGGTGGGTATTTGGGTGAAATATCTTAGAAGAAAACAATTCTTTCCAATAGGTTTCAAGATTGAATAGAAGGGAGAGAATTGATCTGAGTCATTTTCCTACTGCTTCATGGAGCAGACTCATAAAGTGAGTTTGATGGGCACTGAGGATTAACTTTGACCTCTCTATAACTTCAGAGAGTCCAGGTCAACTTGGAGAGACTGGAAGTGTTACTACACAGGAGAGAGCAGTGCCATACAGCCCCAGCACTCTGTCTCACACAGCCAGCCAACAACAGCCTTTCACAGTTATGTTGCTTCTTTTTCGATGTCAGGGTTAAGGTCATTTTTAGGGCACAGTGAGGAAATGTGGAGACCAGGGCTGTCTGCACCACACCTGGGCTGTGAGAAACAGGGGTTTCAATTTCCAGCCTCTGGATACCACACATCTTAACCATTCCCTGCCTGTCCTCACGCCAGAACACAACAAATACAAAAATAAAATCAACCATTTCAGAGTCGTGGACTAGCAAGATCAAGGGTAGACATTCCTGAAATGCATTGAGACCTTCAGGAAAAGGTAAGCAATAAAGGCAGAGCTTTGTTATTTAGCTATAGTCATGGTCTCCTATGTTTAATCATTTGGGGGAATAAGGGAGAGTGGAAGGTGAATGTGTAAAAACTGAATTTCAGTAGCTATTTTGATACATATAAAGGTCAAAATCCTGAGTGATTTATGAATATCCAAGTTATTTCAGACTGAATTTTCAAAGGAAAGCAGTTTCATATCAATTATAGCTTATTCATATGTTTCCTTTATTCATGGCTCAGTCACTCTCCTGGATTACAACAAAGAAGCAATGAAATTGACAATGGAAGGGAAGGAAACAGAAGCAAGTATTTTACTTTGGTGTTCTGGGGCTAGTGAACACCAGAGAAGAGATCTCTAATAATGGAAATCATAACTATGAAAACAGTATTAATAAAAACTAGTATTGACTTAACAGTTATTCTGCGCCTTGAGCTGCTTTGTATGCTTTACATAAAGTAGTCTCTCAATCTTCATGGCATGCCTATGAGTCATCATCATTATTATTATTACTTTTATCATTGCCATTTTAATATGATGAGAAAATTGAGGGTTTTTTCCCACACTTCATATAATTTTCCTATACTTACCCACAAAGTGCCAGAAATTTCCAATATGTTCGTGGGGTTTAGTAACAGCAAGTGCTATTGCCCCTTTTACAGCGAAGAGACCATTACTAGTGGTGTTTGTGAGACCGTTGGACTTCTCTGAGGTTTTGTAAATATAAGTTCCTAGGTTTACCATGCTACGATAATTCAGAAATCTTTTAATTGGAAATAATAGAGAAGGACCAAGTATCCTTCAGAAATACTTTATAGATTGGTGCAGAGCCATGCCATGTATAGGACAAGAAGACAGCAGTAAGGCATAGTATCAAGGGCACTGAAAGATTTGCTTACAGTCAGAGATCTTCCTTCCTTTCAGAGCAAATATCTCAAGCTTTCAAATCAGACAAAGTTAGAATCGAACACTAATTTTATCATAGTTATTGTAACCCTGAGCTGAAGTTAATTCATCCAAGAGTGGTGAGGATGAAATAAGATAATGAGTATCAGTGTTTGAATGTGAAAAGCTTAATACATTTGGTTTCCCTTTGTCTTCTTCTTTCTTCTTTCTCTTTCTTATGATTAAACATGTTAGGGAGGTATTTTCATATTCTGAGTGATAAAAATACCCGAAAGTCTTAGAAACTGCCCTTGAGGAACTCACATCTAATGTTGTGTTTTGTGACCTAGTAGAAAAGGCTATGTGACTCTTAAACACTTTTCAGTCTTTTTGAGTAATTTTCCTGGCTAACAACAGAAGTAAAAACCCACTCAGGAATTAATACAAATATTTAGCTTATACAAAATGGCACCCCATTTGACATTGTCTTAGGAAGAAGCAGTTGCAATATCATAATATCAGTTGATGATATTTATTATCTCTTGGTCTTTTCCTGTTTCTCACCATGTTCCTATAAAGTTTCTGATAGTTAAAGAAAACTGGGAGTCTTAGAAACTGACTTTCATTTATAACCTGCTGATTCACCTAGATCAGGTTACTGGGAAGAAATCCAAGTCAGACCTCCTGACCTACCCGAAACAGCATGAAGTATGCCTTGCCACTAAATCCTGATTCCTGTGTACCTCACCCCGTCACTAAATATGATTTAGAAGAACCTTTAGAAAGTCAGGTATAAGGATTTAGTACTTTACAAGTAGGTTACAGCTGCTGGACTGGCTTTTATAGTAACGTAAGTAAGTAATTTATTAAATGGTTCAGTCATTAGATATACCAGACCTTGAAAACATTCTTGTGAGGGAGGCTACTTTGGGTAGTGAGAAGATTACCATTTCTCAGCAGCAAGTATTTGTGACAAGATTAATGAGGCACAGGGCAGATGGATTTGTTTCCCTCTTTGTGTCTGCTCTCTCGGTTTCCTTGCCTTTTATTTGGTTGTCTTTTCCTCTGTGGCACCTGCTGTCACTGACACGGATGAGATGCCAAAACAGCATTCCTTGACTTCAGCACTCTTCACACCTTTTTCTTCTCCCTTCTTTTTCCACAGGAGTTATTCCTTTCTCCTCTTCTGGGATGGCAAAGGACATTATTTCAGTTTCTACAAGAAATACCTGGCAGGCATTTTCACATAAAAAGAATCATAGAATTATGAACAAGATCAGAAACACTCTCCATGGTTTCTTTTGCATAAGAAAAAGTTACATAGGGGATCATGTAAAAATTACATATCTTATCCAATACAGCCTGCCTCTTCCTTCAGAATTAGCACCACCATGATAGTGTCCATTTTGTCTTTTAGGAAGATAGAACTTGCTTCATGTACTGACCATTTAATAGAATGTTTATGTTCCCATTTTCTTTCTCATGTTCTCAGGCACAAGAGACAGACACTGTCTGTTTGTGAGCTTACTTCTCTTCAAAAAGATTTATATCCTGCAGACTAATAACAAGTGTCCTTTCCTTTAACAAAGCCTCCAACTTTGCTTCTGTTTGTTCTTCTTCCAGCTCAATTTTCCCTGATGCCTTCCAATAAGTTGCCATCCTTTTTATCCCTAGAAGTTTTCTAAGTGTGTCCTTTACTTTGATAAAACATAGTTCTCACATCTCATAAAAGCTAATATAGCAGAATTTCCCATTTGTGTGTTTAGTATCTGCCAACAAATTTTTACGATGATCCCAAACACTAGCTATTTTTAAGTCTAAGTAATACAAAGATATTTCAAGGCTAGAGAGATGGTAAGATCTGTGGCTATCTATCCAGTGGGCATTCCTGGGACAGATGAGGGCCTGAGAGTCTGTAAAGTTGAGAGATTAGCGAAAGGCACATAAAATACCAGATTTCTATAGTTAACAGGATGTTTTATGTATATCTTTCCAATCTTCTCATTTTATATTTAAATTTTGGTACTGACTTTCTCATTCTTGATTTGACAATTAGCTTTTTAATATAAGCAAAATTTACAAGAAACTGTGAATTCAAAGAAATATTTTATTATTTATTGGGCACATCAATGTACATCAGAACATCTGCAGATAAGGTCATTCAGGGGCTGTTCAGTTAGTTCTTGACCAAAACCACTAATGGGCTTTGTTTACATGGTTATAGACTCCAGAATAAGAAAAAAAGAAAATAGACAAACTGAAGTAAAAGTGAAGTTTTCTCACTTAAAATTACCAATGGGGCCCAGACTGTAAAAAGGGAAAGTTTTACAGTTACTGTATTATCATACAATTTTGTACTATCATACAAAATAAGAAAGCAAGCATTGGAGGGAGTTCCTATTGTGGCCCAGTGGTAATGAACCCAACTAGTATCCATGAGGATATAGGTTTGATCCCTCGCCTTGCTCAGTGGATTAAAGGATCTGGCATTGTTGTGAGCTGTCACGGACATGCCTCAGATCCTGCTTTGCTGTGGCTGTGGTGTAGACCAGCAGCCACAGCTCCAATTCAGCCCTTAGCCTGGGAACTTCCATATGCCATGGGTATGGCCTCAAAAAAGATAAAAAAAAAAAAATGCCAGCACTGGAGAAAAATTTTGTGGCTAATTGCCAATCTGCTCAGATTTCTTCATCTGTAACTTGTAAATAATAGTACTAAACACTTTATAAGCCTATTGTAAAGGTTGAATGAAACAGTGTTCTTAAATTTCTTGGAACAATGATTGATAATGTAACCCAGCTAGTGCTTATTGTGGGGCTCCTAGGCACACAAGCCTTTCTATGTCCTCCATTTCCTGCTTTTAGGGAATAAGCTTCAGCCTCCAAGACCTTCCCTGAGTTCCAAAGGGCAGTTGCTAATCAGGGAAGGGAGGGGATGCAGAGACCAGCAAGGAGTAGTCAAAAGACAATAGTGCAGCCTTGGGGCAAGGTCCTGGTTCCTCCTCAAGGAATATACATAATAATACCTTTGAGCCTTTCTTAAGAACTAAAACCCTCAACACATGGAAGAACTACTTGATGAAGCATTCTTTATTCCCATTCTGGGAAGAAGGAGGACCACCAGAACCAGTTCTCGGCACCACTAAACACCAGCTTTGGAAGACAATGCAAGCTTGCCTCTAACCCAGATCCTTATCTATGACAGCCCTATTTTCCACTCCCCAAACTATAAAACCACCTCCTAATCTCTCCCAAAGGGGGCACAGTCTTTAGGGCATTAGCCTGCTGTGACCCTCCTTTGCCTGGCAAAACTATAAATCTACCTTTTTCTCCTTCTCTCCAAACTCTTTATCTGTGTTTGTATTCAGCACCAGTGGACAGAGGCACTAATAACCAGTGGACAAGTTTTGCCACTCATAATAAGTAAATCATTAGCAATTATAATTAACTGTAAAAGCACTTATTACTTTCTCAAGGAGTGTTTTACATAAATAAACATAAGAAACACAGAAAGGGTAAAGAAATCATAGCTAAGTAGAAGAGTAGGAAAAAATAATGTTGATAAGAATAAAGCCTAGAATGAGCTAAAAGTCAGAAGAATGGAAACACTTTGAAACTACTGGGCCTCAAGTGTTAAGAAAAGAAAGGAATAGACTATTTGATTGAGATAAGAGGGTGTGGTGTTTAAGAAAATTGTGAGAAAACCAAAATTATCAACTCCTATTTCACCCTGCCTTCCCTATAAAGTAGAATTCTTCTTAAATGAGAAAAGGCAGAATAAACATTTTTAAGAGGAGATGGAAATTCAAGATAGGTTAGAAGATTGGAAAAAAGCCCCTAGCTGATTTTATGTTAATAAAACTTCTGGGTTCATTCAAGCTTTATGTAAGAAAATTTATAATATATGTGACCCTTTCTCCTAACGCAACCTGCTTTTCACATAGCTATGCCTTACACAGTATTTTGATTCACCTGGAATGCCTTTCCTTAATTTTTCATTTGGAAAATGCTGTTGTTTAGACAAGAATTTCCCAGCCTCCCTCAGCAGATCTAATCACTCCCTGGCCACCATCCAGTCTGTGCATGTTCCTAACATCTGTGAGAGTATATTGCAATGATAAGTTATATGTCACTCCGGTCCTCCTGTCCTACTGGGATATTCTTAAGATACAGACTGTCAAATTTTGTGTTCTAAGAACTTACCACAGAGTATGGCTCACAACACTGAGTAAATGTTAATATGTTAAAGAAGAGGAATGGTTGCACGAGCCAAGGACTCTTGAAGAGAAAGACTTTCAGAAATGGGATGGATTAATAACTATTTTCAATAAATAAGAGGTATTACAGGAGTAACTTCAGAGACAGAATCATGATGAATGGCTCAAAGTTAAGTGAAAAAAACTTGTGATCCAGTATGAGGCTGAAATTTCTGTCAGAATTCTCAATTGGAAAGGGTTATCTTGTATGGCAGCGAATTCTTTGTTAGGAAATATGCTTAAGTGGAAACTGAATAAAATAGTTAGGACATGGTACAGCTAGTTCTTGCAGAAGATTAAGGATGGATTTGCAAATCTTTAACTTTGCTTATATAATGCTAAGATTCTATGATTAGCTTCATATTTATTAATGTCTAAATTGGAGAGTCAGATAGTGTAATAAATTTCTTCTTTCACAGAGACACTGTTTATCTCAGCTGCCATCTTCTCCCAGGTAAAAATCTCTTCTACAAGTTTGTGAAACTTGTTCTTCACTGCAGGCCCTATTTTTATTAATGCTTCCCTCTCAAAAAAACCTGCTACACCACAGGTACCTGCCATGCAAACTCAAAAACTTGGCACCTCTGAAGCCTTATTACAAAGTTTTCTCTGCTTTGTTTTGTAGTCTTAGCTTAGCTGAAAAAAAAAAAAACAAAAAAAACCAAAAAACAAAAAAACTAATATGTTTAGAAGACTATTAGTATAAACCTGAATAATCAGAAAGGGGCTCAGTTCTGTAGACAACAATAATAATAATTAAAGTTGGCTTCTTTAGTGTCTGGAATTCCAACTGGGACAAGCTCAAAGCTTTGGTTTATCATCACAAAAGAGCCACAGAGCCCTCAAGAGCCCTTTCTGGGATTCCAAAGAAAATCTACCAAGGCAGAAACTTTTTCTTCAAGTTTTTTTTTATATTATTATTAAAAACAAATAAAGGCAAACACAAACACATTCCAATACAGAAGCACTTCTGAAGAGCCACAAATCCACAAGGTTCCAAGCCTCTGGCTAGTCCAATCCGCTGCTGTAAAATGCTAGACATAATTTCAGCCAGTGTGGGTCTGCCCCATGCAATAATCAAAGAAGGCAATCCTACCACAAAAATCAGGCTCTCTTCTGCATTGCCACCTACCTTTGTTTATGTCTGCAGAGTTTGTATTTGCTTACTTTCAAAAAATTTTTTATTGTTTGCTGCATGTTTCTTGTTAGATTTTTGAAGTTAATATTTTTATTCTATCTTCAGCTCTGAACTAATAGCATATATGCTTTATTTATCTGTATGGTGGCAAGACAATTTCATGATCTGCCCACAGCTTACAAACTGATCAGTGGGATCTGTCTCCATGGTGCCGTGACTAATGGACATCTGGAATTGTCAGTTGTGCCTTTGTGACGTTAAGCCGTGACTTGAACTAAAACTACAATGTGAGCAGTCATTTGAACTTCCTTGCCACTGGCTGGATAAAAAGGCAAGAAGAAGAAAATAATCTGTCGTATGAAGGAAATTTTCCATTCTATTAGCTTACATATCCCGTCATCTGATGTAATGCTTTTACCAATTTTATGCATTGAGTAATGCAGGACATTATTATAATTAATTGCTTGAGTTACGTATGTGCTGTATTCCAAAATTTCTTCTGTTTGCTGTAGTCTAGAAAATCCTCAGAGTAAAGTTTCAAGTAAATACAGTAATGCAACATAATTAATTATAGCAGTTTCTATTGTAAAGCATGATGGGTGTCTTTAAAAGAAATGGTATCAGAATACACTAACTCAAGATAATGTTCAGACAAGCAAACATATCTACATGTGTTTATTTTTGGAGGTAGTGTGACAGAATTAATAATTATAATCACAATGTCTGACATGCATTTACTGTATTTATTGTATTCGGCACTATTATGTACTCATATTAACCTGTTTCATTTACACATGAAGTAAGTTCTGTTATCATTCCCACTTTATATATAAATAAACTGAGGTCTAGAGAGATTAAGTAATTTCCCCAAGAATAACTTTGAAATGAATTAGAGGCTGGATGTTTCCGTACTATTTTCAAATCTAAAACTTCCTAAAAGATGAGTAAGAATTCAGCTTGAGTTACACCTGGGTTTCTACTACCTACTGCTAGGCTTCAGGTATACCTGGTAAACTATGAAATACACCTGATGGAAATATAGTTGTACCCTCTGGAAAAAATTTCACACTTCATCTACTGGAGTTCAGACACATGTGGGTAGTATTGGTGGGGTGGCTTTTTCCAAGCCTTTTAACATAGGATCCTGAGTAGGTTCCCTGGAAGGATTCCCCCTGAGAGGGAGTAATCCAGGCATGATGAACTTGACCCAGTGGCTCACTTCAGCCACAGAAGAGTAGACATGTGAGTCTACTATGGGGTCTGGTATATAAAACCAAATAAAAGACACAAGGGCCCCAAATAATGCTGCTTTGGACTACGTCAAGTGAGAAACAAAAGGGAGGAAGGTACCCAACTTGGTAGCAACTGCCAGGTGGGATCAGCAGAAAGTTGTAACATCTGCAAAAGCAGGTAGGAATAGCCTGCCCAACATAGTAAGGTGGAGATTGTACAGTACTTGTTAAATTCTGTGTAACAATGCCACGGATTCGATGGGGATGGAATTGTTAGAAACACATTGGAGCCCCCAAGAAATACCTGACAGCTAAGTCTTTGTTAGGATGTAAAGTTCTGCTCAAGCAGTGAAGGGAAAGTGAGAAATCCTGTCTGAATGGGCATTCAGGAAACATACTGTGTAGTGATCAACTAGAAAGAGCTGAGATAAGAATTTGGGATTTCACATTTAAATAAAATAAAGCAACCTTAATTCAATTAATCTTGAAATGACAAATGTAGTACTTATATAACCTCTGGAAAAAGGATTTCCTTTAAATTAAAAATTTAAAAATGTGAAAAACCCATTCCTATGTCCTTATTTTATTGATGGCTGATGAACAAACACTTCATTACAGGCTTGTATAGATCCACTGAGAGGTGTTTCAAAACAACTAATGTGCAGCAATTCTGCTGGATCATCAGGTCCACACTGAAGGTTCAAAAACTCATGATTACCAGTGCCAAGGAATTATCAGACTTTGAGAGAATGAATCATGTTAACTTTAATACATATAAGACCTAGGTAGACACCAAAACGCTAAGGTAACATTGCAGCACTCCAAGCCCTTTAGTGGGAAAGGCATGCTTCCCTTTGTACAACTGTACAAACTAAACTTAACTGGAGATTCTAGAATATTGTTTCTCATATAATGGCTATAGACATCCAAAAGTTAGACCATAAACACTAACATTCATGACCTATGTTGTGATGATTGTAGCAGCTTAATAGTACAAGCGCACCACTGAGCAGCAGTGTTGAAAACTTGCACAATACAAACCCTGACAAAAGGGCATTC
Source organism: Phacochoerus africanus (assembly GCF_016906955.1). Taxonomy (NCBI): domain Eukaryota; kingdom Metazoa; phylum Chordata; class Mammalia; order Artiodactyla; family Suidae; genus Phacochoerus; species Phacochoerus africanus. The sequence goes on from NC_062545.1 coordinate 36,389,437, forward strand.
TAAAAGTGATCTCTTAATTTCTCTTTCTTTTATGATAAGGCCAAGTCTGTTCTTTAATTTGCCACAGTTTTGCCAAAATCCTCCAGTAAGGAGAAGAGCTCCTAATCTGTCTTTTGCATTAAAAATGCCTGCCGATTTGGTCCTACTACATGAAAATAAAAGTCATGCATGGGTAAATTTTATTGAGGCTAAGAGTGGTTAATTGCTTTTATTTGTTCATTTTCTCCATTGACAAGTATTTGTTCACGTCATATGCCAGATCCACTTCTTGCCCAAATTCACTCAGCTAGTGAATGACTGAGTCAGATCTACGTGACTCAAGCTCTTTCCATTTTACCATGTTAAATTAAAACGGCACCTTTAAAAAAAAAACTGAAGTAGCACAATAGACTAAGTAAAACAGTAAAATGAATTACTATTTAAAAGAAGGATATTCTCACAAAACCACATGCAAACAATATCCCGTATGCCATACATTTATTTGACTCTCCTGCTAGCCAATATCACAATCCTTCAGATTAGAAGATTTGGCTGCACTACAGAATACACACTGGAAGTCGAGCAACACCCAAGGCTCCATTGAGGTCATTATTCTTGTGGATTTCTTTTCCTCCCACAGGGACAGGCATATCAATTTTTCTATATGTTTTGAAGAGCTTAGCCACATGATTTTAATCATTTCTCCCAGGTGGCTCTTAGAACTTGCATGGTGGCCCTATATATTATCCAACCAAGGACAGGTTCCAGTGCGGTTTGATGAATGAGCAGGAGACCCAAATCAGAGATCTGAAATTCTCTTCCCCAAGGAGTCATAGTTTTACCTTCTATTGCTTAGGTATCCTAGAGAACCTGAGTATTGGGAAGCAATGTAACTTAAGGTTTTGAGCTGTACCACAATTTGAGATCATCCAATATTTTTTAGCTATTTTTACAAATGTTCTGGTTTGGGTAAAACCTAAGCTATGTTTTTCTAAGTATCTTTCCCTTCAATTTTTAACTCCTCATATATTTAATCTTCTCAACTTATTTACAGCTAATTCATCAAAGTGTATTTATAAACATATTTCCCAGTTGGCTTTATAATAATTTTTATAAACTTTAGAATGAACACACACAGACCAGACACACAGACACAGACACACATACACTCGACATATTCTCTTGCCAGGAAACAAAACAAAAAGAAAATACACAGCACCAAGTTCAGGTTGGGTTCAGATCTCAAAAGCCACAGGTTCCAAATAATTCTAAACTTGGATGATGGTTTCTTCCATCCAAGAATGTGTCCCACATGTTATTGAATGGTGCAACCACGTTAACCACAAGTTTAGCCTAGTTCTCTTGTACTTTTTAATTGACTTCAGCCCCAGACTTTTCAAAGTGTAGACTTAATTGAACTGCTCTAAAATATTGCAATTAAATGGCATTTTTCATCTAACCACTGGCATGGGAAGCAACGTCAATCATCTTTCCCTGGTATCAAAAAATCTCTCCCTTCCTCTTCACTTCCAGGCAACAGAGATATGCACTTTTATTCTGGGATAATATTCTCTTATCTTCTCTCATAGATCTTCCTATCGGCACACTTCTAAAATCTTTGATCACTACACGTGTTACTCATCAAATATCTATTAAGCCCCTGCTATAAGTAAAGTGCTTAGTTAATTCTATAAATTCATACATATTGTCTATTGTCTGCCAGCAAAGATAATTCACTGAATGATGTGAACGCAACTATGCAAAATATAATGCCAGAATTGAAAATCTGCAGTGTTCATAATGCTGCATCTCCCTCCATAGCCATGATAGACGTCGTTAATCAATCAAGTACCTTTCCTTGCTGATCTCGTGCATGACCTCTGCGTTTTCCTCAAGAGTGTTCCAGGAAGCCACCATCTAACTACTGGGGTTGATATTGCAAATATAAATCTATCTCATACTACATGCAACTAATCTAAGTGATCTTCAACTCTTACCTGTGTGTGTTGCCGGGGTGCAATAGTAATAATCCATATGAGATTATTTGTACTGTCTGGATATTACCACCACTCGCTTCTATAGTCCTTCTCTTTAGTACATGTTTCCTAAACACTGTCATTGTCCATAGTGACTTCAGCTTTTTTCCTGGAGTTTCTTTTTCTCAATGTTAAGATTAGGAAAAGCAGAAACTGAAACAATACCTATTGAACAAAGTAAAAGATTAAGTTTATCATATTTATGTAAACAAAAAAAGTGAATATGATGTGTTAGAAAGACTAAGGCATGAGGAAGCAGGAGATCAGGATCACTTAACCCTGATTCTCCACCTGTCACCAGCTCTCTGACCTTCATGGAACCATTTATCATTGTCCCATTCATCAAAGTAATATTCAGGAGCAACCACTATGTATCAGGCACTCTTCAAAGGCCTTGGTTGACTCCTCTGAAAAATGAGGAACACACACTCCTTTCAGTTTAAGATGTAGACAAGACCAGGACTATTAGAATAGTTGTGATTCTTGGTTTTTCTGAAGGGTTATTGTTTTGCACTGATCTAGAACCAGTCAATTAAGTCAAATAGGAAATTAGTCTTTATTATACTCGAAGGAATATTTTCTAGTGATGACTTAGGAGAGCATTCTGACCATTAGAATATACAGTTCCTATTTTTTCTTTGTTTTCTCTGCTTTTTAAACTTCCTCTTCTTACATTTAGATTTATTTCTCTTCTCTTACCCTAACCTGAACTAAACTTCAGAAATACCAGGTCCTCTCCAATGTTGTCCACCTTTTTTCCCCCTCAATTCTAAATAATTTATCATCTCTGTGATTCAAATTAACAAATCCTCTCAGGTAGTTAAGTTTGCATTGGACTACATTACACCTTCCAAGCTGCCAGTTACTGAGAGGAAAAAAAATCATATATGCCCACAAGGCAAATTTCAATGAATTAACAACTACTCTACCATTTCTTATGACAGATGGTATCAAAGCTGAGTGACAGGAAAATCTACAGTTAAAAAAATATGACATTTCAGAATACATGCGATATCACAGAAAAAAGTAGTTAAATATTTCTCACAACAATAAATAAAAATAATGAAAATAATTTAGTTTAATAAAATAGAAAAGTAACAACAACAACAAAAAAACAGTGGCCTAGAAAATACAAAAGAAAAATATAGGTCACGTTGAAAATCAATGAATGCATTAGAATAAAGAATACATTGGAGATCTTATGGCGGCTTAGCAGATTAAGATTAAGAACCTGACTAGTGTCCATGAGGATGCAGGTTCAATCCCTGGCCTCACTCAGTGGGTCAAGGATCCCGTGTGCCATGAGTTGTAGTGTAGGTTGCAGACACATCTTGGATCCTGAGTTGCTGTGGCTATGGCGTAGGCCAACAGCTACATATCTGATTCAACCCCTACCCTGGGAACTTCCATATGTCATGAGTGCAGCCCTAAAAAGATTTTAAAAAAAGATGAATCTAGGTGGAGTTCCCTGGTGGCCCAAGTGGGTTAAGGATCTGGCATTGTCACTGCTGTGGCTTGAGTCACTCACTATTGTGGCAAAGATTTGATCCCTGGTGTGGGAACTTCCACATGCCACAGGCATGGCCAAAAAAAGTCTGGATAATTCTACAGTTTTTATGGCAAAACACATGTACAAAAATATGTGGGAAATGTCTAAAGAGGAAAAATAAAGATGCAATACCTTTATTGGTTAACAAACTAACTACAGTGTAAAGCTTTATTAGAGTAGGATTCATAATGGAATATCAATACACAAATATATCAATGTAATAGAATAGAATGTTTTGATGTAGACCCAAGTTTGTACCAGGATTTCAAAATGACATAGACGGTATTCATAATCTGTGGTCAAAAATTAATCATTGAGTCCATTAGCTGGGGAAAATGGAAGCTGTTTTAAAATACAATTATTCACTACCTCAAACCTTATGCCAAATAAATTTCAGATAAATATAGGACTTAAACATACATATTGAAATTCTAAAACTACTGGGTCTCAGTATGATTCTAATATCTCTAGTTGATATGCAACATGCAGAAGCCATAGATAAAAAATATTGATAATTTTTCTACTTAACTTTTAAAAATACTACATGAAACAAATGCATTATTTAAAAGCAAGGGAAAAGGATGAACTGGCAACTATGTAATACACATAACAGACGGCGATTTACTTAGTATATCAAAACACTGTATCATCAATAAGGAAAGACTCACTAATCCAATAATAAAAATAGGCAAACTACATATACCTGTGATGGTCAGCTTTATGTGTTATTAAAGTCTTCGGTTATTCAGACACTAATTGGTGTTGCTATGAAGGTATTTTGTAAATGTGATTAACACCTGCAATTAGCTGACTTTAAATAAAGGTTATACTCAATAATCTAGGTGGGCTAGATCCAATCATTTGGAAAGTCTTAAAAACAGAACTGATGTTTTCCTGAGGAAGAAGACATTCTACGTGTGGACTGCAGCTTCAACCTCTGCCCCACATTTCCAGCTTACCCTGCCTTGTGCATTTTGGACTTGCCTAATCAGCCCCCATAATCACATAAGCCAATTTGTAAACAAACAAACAAAGGTGTATGGGGATGGGTGGATGTGCCTCTTTTTCCTTCAGGTTTTGTTTCTTTGATAGAATCTTGACTGATACAATACTTATAGGTGGAATTCTTAATTTTAGGTTATAACATGGTTCAACTTCACAAAAAATACCCAACTGTTTTCCACAGTAATTGTATCAATTTTCACTCCTGAAGTATGCTGAACTTTCCATTGGTCCTCATCTTTGAAAACTTGGACAAAAATTTTTTATATATTCCACTCTTGAGAATATAAAATGGTATTGAACTCTAGATTTAATTTTTATTCCCTGATTGCTAATTATTACCAATAAGTTCAACAAGATTTCCTATGCTTATTGGCCATTTGTGCTGCGTCTTTTGTAGAATTCTTTCCATGCACTTAAAAATCGGATAGTTTATAAAAATTATTTCAGGAGATTTTATTTATTTATTTATTTTGTCTTTTTGCCTTTCAAGGGCCTCTCCCATAGCATATGGAGGTTCTCAGGCTAGGGGTCTAATCGGAGCTGTAGTCGCCAGCCTACACCATAGCCACAGCAATGCTGGATCTGTGCTGCATCTGCAACGTACACCACAGCTTACAGCAATGCCAGATCTTTAACCCACTGAGCGAGGCCAGGGATCGAACCTGCAACCTCATGGTTCCTAGTTGGATTCGTTAACCACTGAGCCACAATGGGAATTCCAGGAGATTTTACACTTTAGATAGTACTCCTTTGTGGCAATGTATGTGGTACTATCTTCTTACATGCTGTACCTCTTTAACTTTTTAATGGTTTTGAACTAAAAGTCATACATTTACTATGGTCTGATGTATCCATCTTTTGCAGTTAGCATACTTGATTCTTTGCTAAGAAAATGTTTCCCTATTGTGATATAATGAAGATACTGTCCCACATTTTCCTTAAAATAAAAAAAAAAATATTTAGTCAATCAGAAGTTGATATTTGTGTATGGTTTGAGGTAGTGTTCCAGTTTCACTCTCCATACAGATAATCAGCTGGCCCAACAAGGGTATTTCATAGTTCCTCCTTTCTCCTGTCATTTGAAATGATGACTCTGACATTTACTCTTTTTCACATGTTAATAGGTCTTTTTCTGAGCTCTTAATGCTGTTTCGTTCAACATTTTTAACCTTATTCGAATTCATGATAATAAATCTTAATATCTGGTTAGACAATTCCCCCAACATAATTCCTCTTTTTCAGATACGTCCTGATTCTTCTTGGGCCCTTAAACTTTTCCATGTTTTGAAATATGTATGTCAAATTCTTAAAAAAAAAAAAAATCCAGTTTGGATTTTGATCATAACTGCATTGAACACATGTATCAATTTTGGGAGAATTTATATATTTTTAAGATATTGAGTTCTCCTCTCTATAAACATGGTCAAATTATCTACTGACTTAATTCTTTTTTAATATCCTAATCCTCATTGCTCTCTGTCCTTTTTGCCCTTGCTAATTCCCATTTTTTTAGTGAGAAAGTCTATAATTAAAAATTGAGTTTATTATAATCAATGCATTCTTTAGTTGCAGAATGTTTGGAAGGAATTTTAGACCATAGCATCTAGTCTACTGTGTTGCTGAAATACAGCAAATAGAAATATAACAGAAAGTTCAATTCTTCTTTTTTTTTTTTCCACACGCACAGCATACAGAAGTTCCCAGGCCAGGAATTGAACCTTCAGGGCAATTATGACCTGGGCCACAGCTGCAGCAATACTGGATCATTAACCCTCTGCACTGCAGGAGAACTTCCAAAAAGTCAATTCTTATCCGTCAGATTAATTAAAAAATCATAATCATTTGTTAATAATTTTTTCCTTTGGCAGGGAGGATGCTCCACGCCAGACCCAGGACTTAATGATTAAAAAGAGAAAAGAAAAGAAAAAAAAATTCAGTCCTTAAAACAACAGAACTATGAAGAAGAACGAAACCTAAGAAAAATCAAGAAATCCTTCAGTTTAACCTCCCAAATGATATAGTAATACTTTTTACAACATACTACAGATGGCTTTCCAACATCTCTGAAAACATTTTATAATGATGTTCAATTTGAGTTCTAGAACCATATTTAAAAGACTTTTTAAAAATATTTGAACCATATTCCATTTCCTGGTAAGAGTAGTAATGTAATCCGATTTTCAAAAAATAAGTGAAAACACAATTGAACATTTGCCTGAACCTTCAGTATTACAATAACGATGACACCATCTAGATACCATGCCAGCACAGTATATCATTTAAAAATCAGAGCACAACTGCATCTTATTTAAGAATTGGAAGATTGTTTCACATTTTTTGACGTTATGTTTCAAATCAATCAACATATGAACAGTACACTTGAGACAAGCAACAGCTCTGAGCCTATGCTTCTTAGAGAAAGCTACTTTAAAGACCATGAGAAATATAAGCACACACAAATCTCTAATTTGGAAATGACTTGATACATTTTATATTAGGTGAAAAGAAATGGGAGTCCTAATTAGAAATGGCATCTGTTTATTTAATATTCTCCATGAAGGGGAACTATGTAAATACATCTGGTGTTTCCAGTGATTCTATAGTAATCAGTGTATCCTGACTTAAAAAAGAAACAAAAAGTACAGACTTGAAAGAAATAATATGATCCCTCTATTATCAACTAAACATCTCAGGCTTATCAACCTTCTGAAAGTGGTATGTTTGAGAAGCATTGCAGAATATCTGATGCTCAATGGAATTCCATGCACTTTTCTATATTCCTTAGCCCCTTTTCAGGTCAGCACCAGCATGTGACCAGTCTTGACCAATGAAATAAAAGAGAAAGGTATATGTATCACTTCCAGGTTGAGGAGATGAAAATGCCACCAATGATTCTCTGTATCTCTTCCCCTCCCCCAACAATAAAGGATGTTATATGTTTTGGAAGGTGGGGGAGCCTCTGCAAACCTGGCATACTAGGTAAAACTATTCAGACTAGAGTTCTGTCTACGTGAGTAAGCAAAAGATAAAGCACTGTGATTTGGGATTAATTTGTTATAATAGCAAAATCTAGCCTCTTTTGACTAATACTGAACAATTGCTATATCAAACAGTATTATCTTTTTTATTTTTTATTTTATTTTTTTGTCTTTTTGCCTTTTCTGGGGCCACTCCTGTGGCATATGGAGATTCCCAGTAGCCACCGGCCTACGCCAGAGCCACAGCAACCTGGGATCTGAACCGCGTCTGTGACCTACACCACAGCTCACAGCAATGCCGGATCCTTAACCCACTGAGCAAGGGCAAGGATCGAACCCGCAACCTCATGGTTCCTAGTCGGATTCATTAACCACTGCGCCACAACGGGAACTCCTATTTTTTAATTAAAAACAAAAGTTTTCAAAATTTATGGTGAGGCCCATACGGAGAAAAATGCTTGATATTTTTCCTTTAATTCTTTTTTTGAGGTGGATATAATTCTACATTACATAAAGAGGATTGAATCCTAATTTCTATGCTTTACTTCCACTAATATTCAGATGCTCACTTAGTCCATTATATCCTGCAAAATGGATATAATAACTATCATTATTTAAATATTATTGACTCATTGAGAGTAAAAGAACCAGAAACACAGTATAAAGAGCAAGGCAAGACAGAGTGGGGTCCTTGAGTGGAATGGATCTTGGCAGTGCTCAGAGAAACTGAGAAACAGGGTTTTTCCTGTGCTGCTCCAGGCTCTGCCCTGATGATCTTATCCCTTTCACCTTTGCAGCTTCCTCTATGACCCCTTTGGCTATAGCCCCTATGTTCACACTTCCCCAGCCTCTGTGGAATTTGGCACAGTCATTGCATTAAAGCCAACAAGGAACAATGTACACCTGTAACTCTAGGCCATTGCCTACTCATGAAAACTTAGAAAAGATAAGGGGGCTTAAAAATAGGAGCCAATATAACTTTTAATATCAGAAACCTATATCAGAATACAAGTAAGTATAAATTAGTGAGTATCAAATACAGCCATTTATTCAATTAATATTAACTGAACATCCACAATAGGCTCAACACCGTGATAAGCATGGAATATAAAGTAATAAAAAAGACTGAATTGTTTATTATCCTCTGCTCTCCTAGAGGGCTTCAGAATCTAATGGGCACAAAATAAACCAGAGATGAAGACAAAAGAGAAAAGTTAAGCAACCAATGTTATCATTTGGAGTGAAATTTTGTATTAACATAAATGATCATATTACTCTAATTAAATCTTTCAATGGTTTCTCAATGTACTATAACAAAAGATGAATTATTTCTAAAAAATACATACATCTCAATGTTCGTAGCAGAACTATTTACAATAGCCAAGAGGTGGAAGCAACCTAAATGTCCATTGACAGATGAATGGATAAAGATGAGTTGTATATATACATACAATGCAATATTACTTATCCATAAAAAAGAATGAAATAATGTCATTTGTAGCAACATGAATGGACATATAGAGATTATCATACTAAGTGAAGTAAGTCAGACAGAGAAAGATGAATATTACATGATATCACTTACATGTAGGATCATTAAAAATGATACAAATGAACTTATCGACAACATAGAAATAGACTCACAGACATAGAAAACAAACTTATGGCTACCAAAGGGAAAGGCAGGGGAAGGATGAGATAAATTATTTATTACATCCTATAAGTCGTTTGTGATTGGATCCCTACTTATTTAACCTCTCTAAGCATCTCTTTCTTCATATGTAACATGTTGATGATAGTATTTTCTTCACAGGGTTTTTGTGAAGATCAAGTGAGATAATCTATGCACTGTATCTGGCAACAGAAAACACACAATAAATGTTGGTCAATAATATTGATATTATTGTTATCTCTCCTACACTATCCTATGACTTTTCATTTCCTCTCATTGTACTTCACCCACATTGGCCTCTGAAAACTGTTAGACTGGGTCAAGTTCTTGTCTATGTGGGAACTCTGAATCTTCTAGTCTCTGCCCAACTCTTGAACTGACAGACTTCTTCTCAGCCTTTACATTTCAACTTACGTTGTCACTTGGACTCCACTTAAAGTGTCCTTCTGAACTTTCCCATCTCCACCATTGTACTGTTTATTTCATTGGACACTTAACTACCTGAATTTATTTCACTTATTTGATAGTTTATTTGATTTATTGCATGTCTTGGCCAGTAGAATTAAGCTAAAGAGGCAGGGAACATTTGCCTTGACTTGTCTGTTTCTGTGTCAAACATGCTTAGAGCAATGCCTTTTGTGTAGAAGTTCTTTAGCAAATACTTAATGAATTAATAAAGTCACTTTGCATAGATGTTCTTTAGCAAATACTTAATGAATTAGTAAATTCACAAATAAATAGAAGTTCTAATTAGAATACAGCCTATAAAACGTTTTTAAAAGAACTGAATTCCAAAAAAAAAAAAAACGCACAAATAGATAAAACAACCTCAAAGTTTTGCCTTTCTCAATAAAGGATTGGTCAAGAAGTGGATCACATAAAGGTAATAGAATTTCTCTATCACTTGAAAAAAAATCTCTCCTGTAATATAGAGGTGCTGATTTGAGGGGTTTCAAATAATTAATATTAATGTATATTTAAGTAATTGTTTCTTACAGGTCAATTTAATAGATACCAAGACCATGAAGGAGAATGAGAAATCACAAGGGGATTTATATTTAATAGAAAAAAAATTTATGATAAAATTAGTAAAAGTAGTGTGTTAACATATATGTTAGTCTTGTCTTAGGCAGTAAAGTACACTGAAGTGGAGATTGGAAATTAAAAAATATGACTTTTGCACAAACACTGAGTGATGAGGAAATGCAAGGCTTGGGCAAGACCTAGAAGGACATGAGGCTTTGTATGAGGACAGAGGAAGAAGAGGTTGGGAGAAGAATGTGAGCAACCTGAGCCATCTGTGTGATACTTGAGACATTATTATCTGTAGACAAATTAACCAGTCTAGCTAGTATTAAAGCTATATTGATTAAACATTTCCTATTAGAGACGAAGCACCCAAAACACCAGGGCACTTTAGCTAGTATCACATAATAACACTGGTAATCATTTTCACCCGGTATTTATTGAGTCTACGATGTAAAATATTCTATGATTAAAGCTGAATAATGTGCCATACTTTATGAAGTATTTTCATATCAATTATATTAACTCACAATATGCAATAAAGAAAATCATCATTTTCTAGGTAGAAAAGCTAAGTCATTTTTCATTTTTCAAGGCCATCAGTTAGTAAATTGTAGACTTATGAGAGTGATGTAGAATATTAGACTGAATCTATATCAGTGTTTTTTTCCTGTCTCATATCTGTCCCCCAGTTGCACTAAATATTTATGTCACTTCAAATGCTATAAATATCTGTGTGCATAATGAATATATCAGTCATAGTATCTGCTTACATGATTTAAATTTATATTTTCTAAACAGTTCAGCTGTTATTGTAAAAGAAACATTGTCCTAAAATTTTACTAAATTTCTTAATTTAAAAGGAGTATGAAAGAAAAAAATATTTAAGTTCAGTAGAAATATTTGTTATCAAAGGTTGAAATTCTAGAAATTAAGCCCTTAGGTTTCTGGTAATTTAAAAAAGTATAAGGGCATACATGCTAAATGAAAACTGTGACTATAATGAGATAAATCATTTAGGACCATCATGTTAAAGCTAGCCTATAAGAAATTGATTTGATGTCAAAAGTAAAAGTATATAATAAAAAACCATTATGCTATTTAGACTTTTTTTAAAGAACAACTCAAGAGTTTAGAATGTCTACTGTTTTATTTTTGTTTTGTTTTTAATCACCTAGGACATTTACACAACCAATCTTACCAAACTTTTTACTTGTACCAATCTTAAGGGTCATATTTTGCTCAAAAATTTACTATTTGATATTCACATTTTTATTATAATTCAAATCCCATTATTTCCCATAGAAATCTATAAAATCAAACAATTTTAAAAATTTTTAAAGAGGAAAACCTACCAAATGGCAATTTCTATAAGTTATGATATGAAGGTACAAAATAATTACAAATAGATACTGCTTTAATTGAATAGGAATTTATAATAAATATTTATATTGCTGGTGATATTTATACCCTAACGGTTTTCTAAAATTTATTACAGTATCTTTTTCCCCAAAATTGGAAAAAACTGAAAAATTGACACATGCAACTTTCTTCATTGAGTATTATTTTAATGCCAACGTGAACATTCTGTTTTATGTGTGACATTTTTCTTTAGGGTGCATTAAAAAAAAAAAACTGAAGGATTCTGTATCTGTTTCACTGGTGATGACAAGTATGTTAATTGCTTGCAGATAACATCTGTTCTAGTGAAATCAAGATGCAGAGGCTGGGTTGGATCTGTGGTGCTAGCAGCTTTCTGAAGCTTTGTCTGGGTGACCCACTGCATGCATTTCACAGACTCTCCAGGCAGCTGGAGGGCTTTTGAGCTTGTTTGAGAACCTTCCAGCAACTGAAATAAAATCTGCCAGGAATCTTGGGTCATCGAAATGTCTCTCTTTGAGCAGTGGACTCACCTTTGAAGCTCCAAGATATCCACTGACCATGACGCCTGAGTGTGCTCTGGCTAAAGCAAGTTCAGGGTGAGCTGCCAACCTCCTGCATGCAAGAGTGGGCCTCTGACTTCCTTCTCTGTTTACAGAGCAGGGTGAAGGGCCTCTCTAGTGGGGATAGCAAGAGCCTGGTCAATATAATGTCAGATATAAAGGACCCTTATGCTCAACAGGCCACGTTTACAATTTTACAGGGTTCATGGACTACAATTGTGAACCAGATGTGCCTATGGAGTTGGCTAACCATGGCAACACAATGGCCCTATTTCCAAACTTTTCTCCAAGCTCAGCTTGTTTGCTTCTCCTTTAAGCTATGAGTTTGTGTAGACTCGATGTACTATTCCTAGAAAAGTCAGTACTACTCATCCAGGGCTCAGACAGTCATGCTGCTTTGTGCTTTGCTAGAGACACATGGGATGAGGCCTCAAGTGTCATTTTCAGAATGTGCATACCCAGTAATCTATCCCAACCAAAGCTGTGAGTTTAGGGATCTCACTGGGTCTGCAGATAGACTTTTGGTGGTGTAGTTCCAGAAAGTGAAAAACTATCTGTATGTGTTACAGGTTATCTAGTGGAGAAAAAGGAGACCAGAGACATGGATGGAAAAAATGAAGACGGTAAGCACATTAGACACCTGAGAGAGAGATTAGAGATGAAATCCCAAAAGTAATAAAAGTGAATGCAGTGAGAATAGAGATATTAATAATATGATATGTTTACACTATGATGTAAAATTATTTTGTTTTATTTTATTTTATATTATTTTATTTTATTTTGCTTTTTAGGGCCACACCTGCCGCATATGGAAGTTCCCAGGCTAGGGGTCGAATCAGAGCTGCAGCTGCTGGCCTATACCAGAGCCACAGCAAAGTGGGATCTCAGCTGTGTCTGTAACCTTCACCGCAGATTATGGCAATGCTGGATCCTTAACCCACTGAATGAGGCCAGGGATGGAACCCACATCCTCATGGATACTAGTTGGGTTTGTTTCTGCTGTGCCACAATGGGAGCTCCAGAAACTTTTATTTTAAAAATTTACTTCTAAAATGGATTTCCTTATTGCCATAGGAGGTATTTTCTTAAAATATATTTTTCTGTGTACGTATCCCACTTTTATAAAAGATAATGACATAATAACTTAAATACATTCTAACCTTGTAATTTAGGAGAAATAACCTCTTTCCACGAGTTCATTTGGAGACCCTCCCTATGTAATAAGCAACATAACAGCAAATTCTTAATGGAAAGTGCATTTCCTCACATGTGGAAACACTTTGTCTTGCAGGTTTTCCTGACATTGCTGTGAACTCCTTCAGTGGATAAATAAAAGCAATCATTCTTACAAATTTAGTGATACTGAATAAGATATATCTTTTCAAGGAAGGTGTAGACATAAATATCAATAAGTTTACAATAGTGTTCTCAGGACTGTAGTTCCAGAATACTCAGTATAGAACAAATCAAATTCCTTGACTGGGAGCTAGCCTAAATGGTTTTTCATTGCAGATGGAAGTGAAGAAGTAAGATTCTATATTTGGAAGCCTACTTTCTAAATTTCTATAACAAAAGTCAGCTTTATTCTTGAACACAAATCCAGCATCAAACAATAAGTTTTCAGCAATCTAACACTATATTCATAAGAATTAACAGAAAGTTGGTTTTTATAATGACTAATTTAAAAATTTGAGTATCGTTTATTTAAACTTAGCATTTTAGGAGTTCCTGTCATGGCTCAGTGGTTGACGAATCTGACTAGGAACCATGAGGTTGGAGGTTCGATCCCTGGCTTTGCTCAGTGGGTTAAGGATCCGGCGTTTCCCTGAGCTGTGGTTGTGGATGTGGCTTGGATCTGGCGTTGCTATGGTTCTGACGTAGGCCTGTGGCTATAGCTCCGATCGGACCCCTAGACTGGGAACCTCCATATGCCACAGGAGTGGCCCTAGGAAAGGCAAAAAGACAAAAAAAAAAAGAAAAAAAAAGAAGGAAAAACTTAGCATTTTAAAATAATTCAGAAGTCTGATTTATAAATGTATCTATGGTTTTTTTAAATAGATATGACCATACATAAACACACACATGCATGGTCATAGAAATTTACCTTTTTGATTCTTGTTGGGTGATAGCAACCTTCTATAAAACATAGTTGTTAGTTTTTTTTAATTTTTTATTTAGAAACATATTTTTTTCCTTTCTACCGCTGCACCTGTGACGTATGGAAGTTCCCGGGTTATGGGTCAAATCAGAGTGTAGCCACACCAGATCCCAGATGCATCTGCGACCTACACTACAGCTTGTGGTAAACCTAGATTTTCAAGCCAGTGAGTGAGGCCAGGGATTGAACCTGCATCCTCATGGATGCTATGACGGGTTCTTAACCTGCTAAGCCACAACAGGAACTCCCTTTTCTCTTTTTGTTAGTTTTTTTAAAAGAATATATTTATTTGTGTTTTTCTAGATAGAATGCCTAATAACAAGTAGGTTCAAAATAGGCATCAACCTGGCACCCAGAGAGAGTGAAGCACTTGGAATTTTTGCCTTCATCATTCTATGCTGCTTATTATCATTTCTCTACTTTGCTCATGTAACCAAGAGAAACCATTAAGTTTTTCAAGAGAGTCATCTTCAATAGCGGAAGAGAAATTATGTTATCATTTATTGGTGACTCTTCAATGGTTGTAAAGGTGTATTCTTGTTCTCTTCCTATCAATCCCCCATTTTTTGGACTTTTTTTTACCTATTTAGAAAAAGTATAATAGCAGGAATATTTTGATAACAATTTAAAATGGGCTACATTTATGAAATATTACTCATTGGAATAAAGGATAATACAAGAAATTTCCTTTATAACTGGATAAAATCATTCTTGCTTTTCTTATCAATGTAAATGAGTGAAAGTTTAGAGTTGATATTTTTGTCAGAGAATGACTCTAAAGAGAGAACAAAACTGCCAAAAACTTTTAGACCAGCAAACTAAATTGAAGCATAAAAGTTAAAAGAGAAAAAGATAAATATTTACAATTATCATTGTCATTGAAATTAGCAACAAGGATAGAGATATTTTAAACTTAACAGAAATAGATTAAGTTGGGAAGGCCATGTTATTGAAACCAAAATAGTTATGGATATTTATTTATCTTTAAAAAATACTAAGAAAAAAACTTAATGTGTATGACTATATATCCAGTTTATAATCTGATTTTTAAAATCCTTTGCTACAGAGATTTTTTTGACAAATAGATTATTGTTCTCAGCTCCTTAAATTAAACCAACTGAAATTACTTTTAAGAAATCATTCATTTCATCAAAGATGACAAAAACATATGGAAATACATACCATGCTCTTGGATTGGATACCAAGACAATCTACAGATTCAATGCAATCCCTATCAAATTACCAAGGATATTTGTCACAGAACTCAAACAAAACATTTTAAAGTTCGTTTGGAAGCACTAAAGACCCAGAATAGCCAAAGACATCCTGAAAAGGAAAAATGGAGGTAGAGGAATCAGGATCCCTGAACTCAGACTATATTACAAAGCAACAGTCATCAAAACTATATGGCACTGGCACAAAGACAGAAATAGAGATCAGTGGAATAGGATAGAAAGCCCAGAATTAAACCCACATGCCTACAGCCAACTAATCTATGACAAAGGAGGCATGAATATTCAATGCAGAAAAGACAGCCCCTTCAATAAATGGTGCTGGGAAAACTGGACAGCCACATGGAAAAGAATGAAATTAGAACACTTTCTAACACCATACACAAAAATATTAAAGACCTAGATATAAGACCAGATACTATAAAACTCTTAAAGGAAAACATAGGTCAAATGCCCTCCGACATAAACAACAGCAACATCTTCTCAGATCTACCTCTTAGAGTAATGACAATAAAAACAAAAATTAAAAAATGGGACTTAATTAAACTTAAAAGTTTCTGCACAGCAAAGGAAACCCTAAACAAAATGAATAGAACCCACAGAATGGGAGAAAATATTTGTTTTTTTGATATTGAGCTGTAGGAGGCATTTATAAATTTTGGAGATTAATCCCTTGTCAATTGCTTCATTTGCAAACAACCCCAGCAAAAAATGGGCAGAAGATCTCAACAGACAATTCTCCAAAGACATAAAAGATGGCGAAAAAATACATGAAAAGATGTTCAACATCACTCATTATTAGAGAAATGCAAATCAAAACTTCTATGAGGTACCACCTTACACCGACCAGAATAGCCATCATCAATAAGTCTACAAATAATAAGTGCTGGAGAGGTTGTGGAGAAAAAGGAACCCTCATACTCTGTTGGTGGGAATGTAAATTGGTGCAACCACTGTGGAAAACAGTATGGCGATACCTCAGAAAACTGAAAATAGAACTACCATTTGATCCAGCAATCCCACTCCTGGGCATCTATCCAGAGAAAACCATGACTTGCAAAGGCACATGTACTCCAATGTTCACTGAAGCACCATATGCAATAGCCAAGACATGGAAACAACCTAAATGTCCATCGACAGAGGAGTGAATAAAGAAGATATGGTACATATACACAATGGAATATTATTCAGCCATTAAAAAGAAAGAAATAATGGTATTTGCAGCAACATGGACGGACCTAGAAATTATCATGCTAAGTGAAGTCAGTCAGACAATGAGATACCAACATCAAATACTATCACTTACATGTGGAATCTAAAAAAAGGACACAATGAACTTCTTAGCAGAACAGATACTAACCCACAGACTTTGAAAAACTTATGGTTTCCAAATGAAACAGTTTGGGGGGTGGGGGGATGCACTGAGGGTTTGGGATGGAAATGCTATAAAATTTGGTTGTGATAATTGTTGTACACCTATAATAAAATTCATTAAGTAATTAAAAATTAAAAAATAAAAAAGTAATCATTCATTTCAGACTTTTAAAATTAAAGATATCATTCTGAAGATATGTTTCATTTTTAAATGGCACATGTAGGCATTCCCTGGTGGCCTAGCTGTTAAGGATCCAGCATTGTCACTGCTGTGGCTTGGGTCACTGCTGTGGCCTGGGTTTGATCCCTGGCCCAGGAACTTCCGCATGCTGTGGGCATGACCCTCCTCAAAAGGTGGTACATTTAAACATAACTAATTTCTTTAAAAAAAGTTATAACCTTTTGTCTTCTAGAATTATGTAGGTCAGCAGGTCTCACTGGGCATGCCAAGGGAGCATGCTGTCAATGGAACTTCTGTTTCTCCTTTGTAGAACTTATTTATTTACTCAGTAAGTGCTTTCCTAGTAGAGAGTGAGCATCATAAGGATAGGAACCTGAAGTGTCTTATCAGTGGATAGGTTCCTGGAATAAAGTAGACACAAAACTACTATTTATTAAGGAAAGGAGAGATGGAAAGAGAGAGAGAGATAGAAGTGGAAGAAAACATATCGCCTGTGAATCTTACGTGTTCAATCAGTTTGATGTCAGGGATGCTCAGTGGTCCATCAAGAGAAGAAGAGGGAAGAAGTGTCATTTTCCTTTGAAATCTCATGTGAAGATCAACATATTAAGATAGGAGAGACAGAGAAAAAAAAAAAAAAAGAAAGATTTGGAGAATAACACCTTAGAATTGGAAAACTGGGCTGAAATACCTTAAAGGAAGAAACACGAAGGTCATAACAGGTAAAACTCAAGAGTAAGCAGACTGTGTATGACCATCAAGGCAAGGATGGATGTAGGAAAGGAATAAAGACTCACTTAGATCAGTGGTCCACAGGCCAGTGTGGGCCCACAATTTTACCTGTCAATGAGGTAAGCATGGAATGTGAGAGTAAGGATTTAGAAAGGTTTATACCATTTGATGGAATAATTGGGTGCTTATTGAATTCAGTGAAAACAGATTTGGGCTTGTATCTGTACATTTTCTTTTTGGTTTTAGGGGAATTAATTTTAACTGTATTTTTTAAATCTAAAGTGATAAATTGAAAATGTACAAAATAAATGTTTTAAAAAATGAACATTTTAGCAATGTTTAAAATTTAACAGCTAGCCTTTCCAAAGTCAGCCTGAGAAGCACTGACACATACAAAATGTTGGCAGTACTGCATGGTTTTCACTGCTTCTCTCCATCTTCTTTGTTCTTCATGTCAGAGCAAGGGTACATAAATATCCTCAGCAGGCTTTCTCACAATGAAAAAATAATCTTAAACATACTAATTGGCAATTATTTTAAAGAGCTTTCTAATTTGTGGCATGTGACAATATATGAAACTGCAAGTAGAATAAATACAGAGGTTTTTGGTTTAGTTTCAATACACAAAGTAAGGGCATTGTCACCACGTGGGCTTAAAACTCTTTACTGCTCAATTGTTTCTATAAATGTTTACATAGAAATAGACTACTATTCAAGCTTTTGCAAACTGTGGCTTGCTATGTTATAGATTCATGAATTTTTTTTCAGAAAAAAGCTTGCAAGCAGAAATATTGAGTTTTAAAGATCTACTTAAGTCCTCCAATTTTCTCCTTCTGTAACAGTACTCCAGGTTGTAAGTCCAGTTACACTTTAAAAAAATGTATTTATACTTAAAAAATTTAATTTACACTTAAAAAATTTATTACAGCTTATTTCAGACAAGCAAAAATATATTAAGAATGACCTAATAAGCCTTGATATGTATAATACTGAGCTGAATGCATTCAAGTTATGAGTAGAGTTTTCAAAACGCCCAATAAGCAATATCCTTTCCCCCAGGTGAGTGCAGAACCAAGTAAAAGCAAACACAGAAGTCAGAAGCAGATGAAAAGGCCACCGCTATAGATCACTCCCTTGACTGGAACTTCTGACAAAAACAGAGCCTGTTCCACCGAACTTACCTCATAATGGAGAGAGAGACTGAGCAGAGCTAGCACAACTTTTTCTTCTCAAATCACTAATCAGAACACGAACTCCTGTTCCCTTTGGGGAAAATCTGTGGGCAGGTAGAGAAAAGCAAGCAGTCATTCTTACTCTGGAGGTCCCTAAACTTGAAACCTTAAAGCCTGGAAATGGAAATTCTTACTCACTGTAAACTATGACCCTCAAATTTTCTTTTACTTTTGCTCTATACATAAATATATCTAAGAAATAGGAGTTCCCGTCATGGCGAAGTGGTTAACGAATCCGACTAGGAACCATGAAGTTGCGGGTTTGGTCCCTGCCCTTGCTCAGTGGGTTAACGATCCGGCGTTGCCGTGAGCTGTGGTGTAGGTTGCAGACGCGGCTCGGATCCCGCGTTGCTGTGGCTCTGGCGTAGGCCGGTGGCTACAGCTCCGATTCAACCCCTAGCCTGGGAACCTCCATATGCCGCGGGAGCGGCCCAAGAAATAGCAGCAACAACAACAACAAAAAGACAAAAGACAAAAAAACAAAAAAAAAAGAAAAGAAATATTGTCTTGTCTTTGTACTTTTAAATTTATTTATTGCTAAACTCTTTAACTTTGATAGATTAAAATACACACATGGGTTAGGTATTTTATACAATAGGGTTCTGATACTGATTTCTCATTTTTTCTCACAGAAGAATTATGAAAGACTTCTTAGTTCTGGCCAAAATAATATTCTGAATTGTGGTTTATTTAGTGGTGTCCTATTTTTGAACTTTCCTATTTAGCTCATTTGTTTCTCTGTACCCCCTCTATTATTTTTTGAAAATAGTTGTTAAGATACAATTCATATGTCATGTAATTCAGCCACTTAAACTGTACAATTTAATGGTTTTAGTATATTCACAGATCTATATAGTCATCACCACAGACAGAGTACATTTTCATAACCTCAGTAAGAAACTCTGAACCCTTTAGGTATCAGTGCCTTCTATCCTCTATCATTTCTGCTGAAAAGTCAGCTGATTATCTTATTAGGGTTCACCTCTTAAGTGAGGTGAAATTTTTCACGTGCTCTCAAGATTTTTCTCCCTCCCTTTGACCTTTGACTTTCAGCATTTTTACCATGATGTGTTTGTGAACCTCTTTGAATTCATCCTATTTGGAGTTCAAGTTCTAGGATGTGTAGGTTAGTTTTGTTTTGTTTTGTTTTTTTGACAAATTTGGAAAGATTTCAGCCATTATTTCATCAAATATTTTTTTCTGTTTCTTCTCATCTTCCTCTTCTTCAGGTACTCCCATTATACCTACGCTGATGTGGCTAGTGATAACCCACATTTCTCTGATGCTGTTTATTTTTCTTCATTATTTTTTCCTTTCTGTTCTTTTTCTCAATCTATATTCAAGTTCAGAAATTCTTTATTCTGCCATTTCAAAGCTACTTTTAAGCTCTCCTAGTGAATTACTCAATCCAGTTGTTTGTATTTTTCAATTTCCATTTGGTTCATGTTTTTACAATTTCTCTTTGTTGTTGTTGTTGTTGTTGTTGTTGTTGTTGTTGCTATTTCTTGGGCCGCTCCCGAGGCATATGGAGGTTCCCAGGCTAGGGGTCCAATCGGAGCTGTAGCCACTGGCCTACGCCAGAGCCACAGCAACGTGGGATCCAAGCCGTGTCTGCAACCCACACCACAGCTCATGGCAACGCCGGATCGTTAACCCACTGAGCAAGGGCAGGGACCAAACCCGCAACCTCATGGTTCCTAGTCGGATTCGTTAACCACTGCGCAAAGACGGGAACTCCACAATTTCTCTTTATTGATATTTTCTATTTGATTGTAAACATGTCTTTCTTTACTTTTTTAATTATAATTTTCTTTTAGTTCTTTGAGTATATTTGTAATGTCTACACTCTGAAGTCTTTTTCAGCTATATTTGCTTTGTCAAAAAAATTTTTTTTTGCTGTGTAAATTTTTTGTTGGAAGCTAGACATTATAGACAATACATTTTAGCAATTCTGGATGCTGTCATTTCACCCCTTTTTTGCTTGTTGTTAATATTTGTTTTTTTTATTTGTTAATGACTCACTGTACTATTTTAATGAAGTCTATTTTTTCCTTTGCCGTGTCAAGCTTCTGTTGTTGCTCCTGAGAAAAGCACAGTTTTGGGTATGTCCAACGTCACCCTTAAATGACAGTGCTTTTTTTCAGAGTTCTTCTCTTTTTCCTTGGCTGCATCCAGATGTTTAGTTCAACTAACTGTTGGCTGAATGCTCTATCATTTTCAACAATGCCCTTGGGCATAAATTGCCCTACATACTATTCCAATCAAATGTGTGCTCCTTTGAAGGAAAAGTTTCCAAAGTCAGTCAGTGTTTGAGATTTGTTCTAACTCCAGGAAGACTCCTCTCAGTTGTCTCTTTCCCTAGTTTTTTTTTCCAGAAAACTAGCCAGCCTATAGCCTAGGCTGTATCTTCATTGAGTCTATGAGTCTCCTCCCAATTGACTTTCACCCCAACCATTGTTGTTTATTAGAGCACCCTTAGGCTTGAACTTCTCCATGCTCTGTTGCAAATGAAGTCAGTTTATTTGTGAAGAGATATGAACTACATCCTGCTTCTTCTTCTCCCTCCAGGCAAAATTTCTGAGCCAGGCCTCTAGAGGTAGGGACAACAGCACACTTCTCTTTGCATGATATATCCTGTTAGGAAATAAGAACTTGGAGATGCTGGGTGTTGAGCAGCCTGTCTTCTTGGTTTGCCTCTCTCAGCATGACATCGTCACCTTATTAGCCAAGGCAAGGGTGATTGGGGCTCCAGTATTATCAGTGCTTTTTGGCCCACTGTTTTATGACTGGGGGCTCAACAGAAGAAAGGAGCCTTCATCTCTTGACCACACCGACCTGGAATTTAGCCTTAGAAACAGGATGGCATATGCTGATGTCTTGCCCCTCCTGGGAAGAAAGTCCTCCAATTGGAAGCTAGTGGGAGAGAGAGCCCTGTGTTCTTGGCTGTACAGGTCTAGAATGGAGTTTCTACCTCTCTGAATTGAAATAGGGGAGGAAGAGATCAAATACCACAGACTCTTTCTTACCAAATGTTTGTAGATTGCCTTGAAAAGATGTTTCTTCAATTGCTGTAAGCTCTTAGGACCATTTTCAGAAGATGTAAATGATCGTTTTGTTTTCTAATAAATCCTATCAGTGTTCCTGGGGGTTGGTCTATTGAATTCCTCATGCTGTCATGCATGCTACTCCCTCGATTCTTAAACATTTTAATAATAGTACTAAACTCTATGTATGCTTTCACAAATAGATTATATCTTAATATTTTGTTTGATAGATTCAGCCATATTGATTTTTGTTGCTTCATTTTTAGTCATCACCATATTCCATTGAATGATTATAACACCATTGATTTATCTAGTTTCCTTTTAATAGGAAAAACTATTAAAACTATTAAACTATTTAAACTATTTCTATTTTTGTTATTACACACCATGATGCAATTAACATCCTTGAACACATTTCCTTGTAATTTATATTAAAGTCTTGTAATATGTATAACTAAGATTATAATTTTAGGATTTTAGAGAATATGTATCCAAATATCACCAAACAGCTTTATAAAACATTTATATCAAATTTCTCTTCTACCAGTAATGATATTAGTTCTCATTTCTCTACATTCTCACTGTCATTTGGTGTCTTCAGAATTGCAATTCTCATGTGTGTGAACTAATAATGCACTGTGGTTTTAATATTCTTTTGCCTGATTTCTAATAATACTGAACATATTTTCATATCTTTATTGACCATTTATATCTCTTCTTTTTAGTACCAAAATTTTTTTATTGCTTGGTATATTACCTATATTGAAAACATTTCATGTGCACTTGCAAAAAATGTGTACTTTGCTTTTGTTGGGGTTATGTCCTCTACATGCTAGCTAGGTCAGGTTGGTTGACAGTATTGTTCAAATCTTCAATATCCTTCCTGAATTTCTAAATTATTATTATTATATCAATTTCTGTGGGCAAATAGTGAAATACTATCCAACTTAGCATTTCTGACAATTTTTGATTAATCTTTGTTATAGAATGCAGTTAAATTATTTGGAATAGGACTGCTTCTTTGGAGGCTTATTTTCAAGCTTTGTTAATTCAGATGTAGGATAGCCTTATTCTACAGCTAATTCAACCCCACTTGTGTGGTAAAATTCATCCAAGGATTCTAACTGGTAGCTTGTGTATCAGGAAGTCTTTTCACTTTAATGAATGGGCATAGAAAAAATTCCTACCCTTGTACATGGTTGAGGACTGTTCTACTTCTTTCAGACCATTCTTCATATGAACTGAATAGTTTCCTCCTCACGTTAACAAAACAGTACTCAGCCAAATATTCAAGGGGATCCCTCTGCAATTCCCTGGAGTTCTCCCACTCTCTCTCTCTCTCTCTCTCTCTCTCTCCTCTCTCCCTACATACTCGCCACCTACTCCCCACTCAGTATTTTATCCTACAGTTGTCAGCCACCTTGATCTGCCTTTACAAACTCTGTCTCCTCAATTCATTGAGACCCCTGAGTTCTCCTTGGGTTCCCACTACTTGCATTACACTCTGGAAACACTGTGTGCAGTAAACTGAGATATACATGGAATCTGTATTGCTGTACAATATTTGAGAAGCACTGTATTATATCTGTCCCATTTGTCTTGCTTGTTAAGGTGGGAAGATAAGTCTGGTCCCAACTATTCCATTATGGCCAGAAGTAAAATCTCTTAAGTATCTCATTCTTAAATAAACATGGAAAAGTATGGATTTGCAGATATCTATAGAAAGTCTATAATATGAAAGATAAATATAAGAAGGAAAGAAAGAAATGACCTAGAAGTAAGCAGAAATAATGCAGAAAATAAAAAGTTCAAAAACAAAAAAAAATGTGATCAATATCCTTAGAATAATAAGGGAGTATAAAGCACCTATACAATAGCTGAAAAAAGGAACCATGATCAAATTTAAAGTATGCTAGACAACTATGTTTTAAACTTTAGTACAAGGGTCAAAAATAAAATTAACCACATATTCCAGAAAACAAAGCAAAGAGCTAGGAAATTAAACTAAAATGATAAAATATTTAAAAAAAATCAATCCAGGATGTCCACTGTAAGGTTAGCTGTTTTGAAAAGTAAAAAGAGAAAACATAAGGAAGGAAATTATCAAATATATAGAAAAAAATCCATATATGAAGGTTTAAAGTTATTACCCAAATGCTAATGACTTGATCCAGTAAGTGGCAAAAAAAGTACCACACTGATGCACATTACAATGCAGTATCGCAGCACCAATGACAAAGAGAAGATCCAATAACTTCTAGACAGAATGATGTGTTGTTGTTTTATTGTTTTTTTCCTGTTGTTTTTTTTCCTGCTTTTTAGGGCTGCATCTGCAGCATATGAAAGTTCCCAGGCTAGGGGTCAAACTGAAGCTACAGCTGCTGTTCTATGCCACAGCCACAGCAACACAGGATCTAAGTCACATCTGTGACCTGCACCACAACTCATGGCAACACCAGATCCCCAACCCATTGAGTGAGGCTAGGGATCAAACCCACATCTTCATGGATACTAGTCAAATTCATTTCTGCTGCACCACAACTGGGAACGCCCCAGAATAGTGTGTTTTATATGAAGGTGATATCAGAATGACATTTTACCATGGCAACACTTGGTTCTACAAGATAATGAATGAGACAGTATGTGGAAACATTTATGAATAGAAGTTATGTAAGTAGAAAATGAGGCAATTATTAACTTCAGAGAAAAGAGGTTGCAAAAGAAAAAATTCAATCATAATATACTATTAATTTACATATTCATGGTAATGAAACTGTTTATTAACGAATAATTATGATTCTTTTGCAAAATAATAAGAAATGTATTTCAGATGTTAGAATTGATTAATCAAGGGAAAGAAGTATAGTTATGTTATTTAGGTTTTGAAAGATAGAGAAATGAAGGCTAATATCAAAAGATATAACTAAAAGAATTATTGCTCCTTTTAGGTAGTCTATGGGGAGGGCAGTACAGAGGATATTGGTTTCAATAAACTCCTTTGGTACTAATTATTTGCATGAATTACTTTGACAAAAAATTGAGACACATATAATTTCAATAAAAGATAAAGAATATTAACTCTGTAATCTGTATCCTTGGGGCAGGTTTAATCCTCTCTGGAGATTTTAACCAAGCTAATTTATGTATGATTCCCTGTCTGTCATTTTTTAATCAGGGATTTATTTTTCACTATTAAGCAGAACAACTAAGAGATGAGGTAAACATGTGTCTCCATATTCACTTTATTTATGGTGGTCTCAAAAATACCAACAATAGAGTTCCCTGGGGGTGTAGCAGATTAAGGATCCAGTGCTGTCACTGCCAGGGCTTGGATCACTGCTGTGATACAGGTTAAATCCCTGGCCCAGGGAACTTCCTCATGACACTGGTGCAGTCAAAAAAAAATTACCATTGAAAGAAAATATAGACACACGCTACACCCAAGCTATTTTCAAGTGTGTCCTTTGTTGTTCACTTTGATTCACCACCCTACTCTCTTCACCACTATTCAATATCCCTTGCAAATTTTAATCTGGTTGCCCTCTTGAAATGGTATTAGTCAAGCTGTTCCATCACTAATTTCTGGGCTCCTCAGTGTGAACAGGGCCCCGTGTCCAGTGCAATCAGGTCTTGTAGCAGAAGAGCTCATTTGGAGCCTGTTTCATTTGGTCCCCTTTCAACTATGTTCTTGGCTTACTTTACTTCGGTGTTTGAGAAATTACAGGGATGATAGCATTTATCTTTCCTTATCTTACCTGCATCATCATATATCTTATTGAATAAGACATGTTCTTCTGATTTAGTACATCTTATTGCTATTAAAATAACACAAAAATCCAAATATATCTAATCACATTATTATAACTTTCCCTTACACAATCTCTAACCAAGCATATTTTATAAAAGTATTACAAAACAAAACATAATTTACTCTTAGTCAATATTATTCATCACTAAGTAGCATGACAAAGGAATAATAATCATCATAACAATATTATTATACAACATTTTTCATGGTTTAAATGCTTTCTATGGACCAGTCTCTATGTTAAGTACTTCACAGGCATTGTCACAACAACCATGTATTATATGTACTGTTATTATCTTACAGATGAGAAAACTAAGATTTAGGGATATTAAATATCTTCCAATGGTCAACAAATTATTGTAGCAGTATAGTCAGGAGGTACAAATTTCTATGGAATCATACACATAGGAAAAACCTATTCTGTCTGTTAGAAATAAACATTTTAAATAAGAATCCTTAAAATAGGTGATACCTGAACTGGGTCCTGAAAACAAAGATTTAATAAAATAAGAAAATAAACATAGAATGAATACAGATTTGGCAGATAAAGTGTGACAGAAAAAGAGACCAGCAAGAGCCAACATATAAGAGAATAACAACTTAGAGAAGCCACTAAGAGATCAATATGACAAAAATATAGACTGTCTTGACAAAAGGGTGAAGTTTTATTGGAACACAACCCTACCTATTTGTTAAATGTTGTTTATGGCTGTTTTAGCACTATAAAGGCGAAGTTGAGTAACTGCAAAAAAGTCCATTTGGCCCACAAAGCTGAAAAGTATTTACTATCTGATCCTCTACAGAAAAAGTTGCCAACTTCTATTTTAGAAAATCAGTTAAGTTTTAAAGCAATTAAACGGAAGGAAAAAATTATTTTTACCATCCTTTCTTCCACTTCTAGCATTCTTTATTTCTTTCTGTAGATTCAATTTTTTTTTTTTTGGTCTTTTTTTTTAGGGTTGCACCCATGGCATATGGAAGTTCCCAGGCTAGGGGTTGAATTGGAGCTGCAGCTGCTGGCCTACACCACAGCTAAAGCAACGCCAGATCCAAGCCACATCTGCAACCTACACCACAGTTCTCTGCCATGCTGGATCCTCAACCCACTGAGAGAGGCCAGGGGTCAAACCCACATCCTCATGGATACTAGGCAGATTCATTACCACTGAGCCATAACAGGAACTCCTAGATTCAAACTTTGATTGAGTATCATATTCCTGCTGCCTGAAGATTTCTTTTAAGATTTCTTACAGTGCAGGTCTAATAGAAAATCATGCTGTGCAGTGATGAACTGGGTTACCAAAATAGGCATAGTCTTACCTAAATACGACGACTAAGGCTACATCCATTTGCTTTGATTCTTACAACACAGCTCTCCAGAGTTTTTATTAAAAAATATTTAAACCTACAAAAAAAGTTCAATAATACAATGAACTCTTATGTACACTCATCTACAGTGACCATGATTAATGTTATTTTGCCACACCTTCTTTTCTCTACACACGTAAAGTATCAGTGGAAACAGCTGCGAGTGTCAGATATCATGAATATTTACCCAAAAATACTTCAGTGTACATTTCCTAAGAAAAAGGATGTTTTCTTACATAAAACATGACACTATTAAGTTTAGAAAATTAAACAATAATATACATCTATTTTACCTATTGTCTCAATGTTGTTCTTTACAGCATATTTTTTTCTGATCAGGTATCCAATGCAGAATCATGCATGTGTTAACTTGCTATTTGTCTTTAATTTCCTTTAATCTAGATGTTCTCAGTCTTTCTTTTTGTGGCGTAAATGCCTGAACATTAAGATTTGATGGCTGAGGCATCTTTCAAAGAAACCCATCTTGAATAAACTATTGCCAGCTCTGTGATACAGATGCCAGCAACATGACTAGGTAAGGAACCAGGTTGCTCCCAAACATGAACTTCCCCTTCTTTAAAGTCCTCGGTAAGATAGATCACTGAGAATTTAAAGCAATCTCACTTTTCCCTCCCTTTGTCTAATTTTCACTCTTATGTTCTAAATTCACCAATGGAGAGTAAACCATGAAACCCTAGACATTCCATTCTTACAACCATAATACGTTCCATTCTTACAACCGTAATACAGACGTTCCATTCTTGAACCCGGGTCCAAGTTCCTCCCCTTGTCTCCACACATGACCTATCTGTGTGGTGCTCAGATGAGCCATGTACCCGCTAGGACCTATGAGTTATAATGCTTGTTCTTTAAAGAACCATTCTTCTGCGGTTATCATAAGAACCACAAGGTCCAGTCCAGCCATAACACTGGCCCTGGTGGTGCACGGGGGTAATGTCTGTGGGACTTACTGCAATAAAAACAGGGTCCGGGTGAGAGCCCAGACATTCCTAGCCAAGAACATCACTCTCAGCAGGCTAGGAGTGACAAAACACTTTGTCTATCACAAAGGGAATTTTAAAGAATACATGCAAGATGTTTTGCAGAAAGTCCCTCAGTTTGGATTGTCTGATAATTTTTTTGTGATTAGGTTCAGATTATGACTATCCTGGCAGGAATACTACATAAATGATGTTATGTCCTTCTTAATATGCCACAATAACAGCTCTGATCTGGTGGCATAAGCCACAGCTTGGATTCTACCCCTAGCCCAGTAACTTGCATATGCTGCAGGTGTGCCCATTAAAAAAAAAAAAAAAAAAAAGATGAAGAAGAAGAGATACACAACATTCATTTGCCCTGTCACGGCTGATGTTAATTTTAGTCATTTTGTTAAGATGGAGCCTGTCAGATATTTTTCACTGTATAAATATACTTTTCCCTTTGTATCTACAGAAGAATATGTGAGGAGTTGTTTGTTTTTTGTTTTTTTGGTTTTTTTTTTTTTGAGACTATATATACCCTACTCCTCAAACATATTCATCTAATCTGTTAGGGGTCTGGTTTCTCAACTTTCTCAACTTTTTGTTATACTCAGAATCGGTTAGTAAGAAGGGGCTGTAAATCCTCAATGTCAATACACCACACTCTCTAGAGCTTTTGTTTCTTGCCTTTTCTGTTTTCAAGGCTTTGTTTCCTAAATCCTATGAGACTGCAATAGATTTCACTTCGAATTTCAAAAGATTTTTAGTTTTAGAGTTTGGCCTGTTACATAGTCTTAGAATATAGTAAATGTCTTTTGTGGAAAATGGTTATGTATCTGTGGACTTCAAACCTTCAATTTTGTCTTTCTATCCCCCAGTGACTTCAAAAGGCTACACTGGTTTCTCCTTCTTTTAACTTGCTTTCTGTCTGAGCCAAACCACAAACTTTAGCTCACACCAAGAATTGGCAAATTCCCTCATAAAAAATCAGCTGCTATTTATCTACTCACCTCTGTAAGTTTTTCCTCTCCATATAACTTAGAACCATTTAGTCCTCATAGCTTCCGTAATTCCATGATGCGTTTTCAAAAGTTTTTTTTGTTTTGTTTTGGTTTTTTTTTGGTAATTTATCTTTTTTCCTTGCTATGAACTCTGAGAGTATAGACTTGACGTAAACTCTTAGATCCTACTCAGAAGTCCAAGAACAATCAATTCTTACTCAGATCTGATAACTCCGATATCTTTATCTCCTGTGGTTCTGTTTCTATTGGCTATTTTTCCTCTTTGTTCTTTCATCATATTTTCTGTCTCCATTTCTGCCTCGTAATATTTTGACTAAATGAAAGACATAACTTAAAAATTTTAAAGATAATTTGAAGTTCTAGATTATGTTATCTTCCTCAAGAGAGGATTCGTTTTGTTTTAGGCAAACAGGTTGAAGGCAGATAACTTTAATCCAATCAGGAATTAAATCTTTTCTAAATTGGGCCTTATTTTTTAGGAGGGTTGGCCAAGTACTTCTAAAGTATAGTCCATTAGGAGCTGGGATTATATGTCAGATCCTTCTCTTTGGAAAGTCTCAAAGTGCAATTTTTCCCCACATTCTAAAAGGACTGCTGGAGGCTGCTCAATTTCTCTGCCTCTCAGATGCAGCTCACTAACTAACAAATGTTAAGAGGAAAGTTAGTGCTAAATTTTTTTCTGTTTTTACCACTGGTAACTTTGACCCTACTGAAATCTTAATTCTTTCCAGTATTTCCAAATAGATCAGGTACATGTGTGTGTATGTGATTCTTGCTTTTACATTTATGCTCAAAGCAAATATTGTTTTGCAACAAGCTACACTGCCATTTCTTTTTTTCTTTTTTTTTTTTCTTTTTTCTTGTTAAGGCTGCACCTAGAGCATATGAAAGTTCCTGGGCAAGGGGTCAAATCAGAGCTGTAGATTTGACATCAGATCAGTCTACATCACATCCACAGGAACACTGTATCCCAGCCATGCTTGTGAACTACACCATAGCTTGTGGCAATGCTGGATCCTTAACCTACTGAGCAAGGCCAGGGATCAAACTTGCATCCTCTTGGACACTGCATTGGGTTCTTAACCTGCTGATCCACAATATGAATTCTTATACTCCCATTTCTGACAGCACAAAATCCTTGCTTTTGTTTGTTTGCATTTGCCTGATATATGTTGTCTACTAGTATACATTTTATTTACATTTCTGTTAGGATTTAGGTGTGTCTCATATACACAGAATAGTTAGGTTTTGCTTTGGAAACCAATCTAAAAATCTTTTTTTTAAATAAATCTTTGTCTTTTCTATTAAATCATTTATATTTAATTATATGAATATATGTCTGACTTAGTTCTATGTGCTGTTTTTTTCTGTTTTATAGTTTTTAAAAGGTCTTTCAGAATGTAGTCTTTTTTTCCAGAATTGTGTGTATATTTGTAATTATTAAACACTTTTTTACATTTTTTATTATATGGATTATTTTTATAACTTTGTATCTTATATTCATCCCTGTATTTAAAAAAATTGTGTCTATTATACTTCTTGCACAATCATTATAACATTATTCTATTCCTTTTACTTACCCTCTCCATTGAATTGAATTCCATCATTAAAATTTACTCAATAAAATTACCTTCCTCAGGGTTTATTTTTATATGGTTAAATCAACTTATACTTCTGTTTACTTGATATTCCAATTTGAAATGAAGCCATTTGCTCCTCAATATTTACATGAAGTAAATCTCACTTTCTCTAAGCCCCACTTTTAAATTGTGAGGCTTGTGTGTAAATTGTGAAAGCATATCATATTTATGTTTTCATCTGTCATCCTGATACCTGTGGTTAACATATATTAAGAATTTAGAACAGTGCTTACTACAAAAGAAGTATTGTAAAAAAAATGTTTTACTATATATTTTAGCTGTAGTTCAACAGTTACCTATGTATAGTACTTACATGGATTTTTTTGCTCTCATTTCTTTGTTCATCATGTGATAGGATGAGCTTTGCCCTCTAGCACTTTCCTTAAAAATAATCCAGAGAAATTTTGCATATATATAATTGTATGTTTGTTTTGTTTTGTTTTTGCTGGTTTTTTTTTTTTTTTACTTCTTGAAGGATAGTTTGACTGGATATGAAATCCTTAGGCAACATTTTATTTTATTGAATTTCTCAGATTTTATTCAAATGAATAGCATTGAATGTTGTGGTGGGGGAAATCTGGGCCAGTCTGATGATTTCCCTATTAGAGGTGATTTTTATTTTTCTTACTGTTGCATAAAGAATTCTTTCTTTCTCTTTAAAGTCCAATAATGTCTTAGTATTGACCATTCTGTATCTTTTATTTTCCTTCACATGCATTGTGCATTTTAAATATTTAGGTTGAATTATTATTTCTTAAAAAAATTATGTTGATGTAATTATAATCATGGGTTCTCCTCCTAAATTTCAGTTTTCTTTATTGAGTATTCCAATTATAAATGGGTTATATCTCTTTACCTTCTATGTTTTATCATGCTTTCTATCATCCTTTTTTCTCTTTATTTTCCTTTTATTTATTTAGCTCTACCTAGTTCTCTTTTGTAAATAGAAATAAAAATTAATATCTCTAAGATAAAAATATTCTATAATTTTTTAATATTTTAAATTTCGTAGTCATATTTATGGCCAAAGTCCCTGTATTTGCAAATTCATATATATGTTGTTTTCCACTCAAGTCCCAATGGAATAAATCTGTGCGACATGAGGAATGTAAGGAAAACACTTAGACTTATGTATAAATAAATACAAAAGGTGATGACACTTCATTTACCTAATTTATATGTGACACAAGATGTAAATTTATGAATGTCTATTAATTTGAAATACCCAATTTATGTAGTAATTTTCAGTCTATATAGATCTTCAGATATATGAAACTAAAAGAAATAATCTATTGCAATTTCCTCATTTCCTAGGAAAAAATTTTGATATTCAGAGGTCAGGTGACATTTTCAGACTCTACCAAAGACAAGTTCTCATAGTTTTCTAATATTGGCCATAAAAAACCAACATCTGCTATTGTTTCAACATCTATATAATGACATATTTTTCCCTTGGTCTTTCAATTAGCCAAAAGTATTTGTGAAGATAAAGAGATGAATTCTATAAATCATATTATCTCATTGTCTTAGGACTTTAAAAGCCCACTCCAGATATTCATTTTCAGTTTCTGCTTTGAATAGACTATGAACCAAATAAAAGTGAGAGATTAGCAGGTTTGATCACTAACACAGGCTTCACTTCACTTAGAAACAGATACTCTGCACTGGCTTATTTCAGGTGACAACAAAAATATTGAAGAGAAATGCTTCAGCAAAGGATTGAAACTTATGGCTATAAAGCCCCCCATTATTTATAAAAATAATAATAATAATAACCATCCTTAGCACTATTAATGCCATATACAAACCAACCCATTCAGTGCATGGCAAATGTTAGATCCATAACACATAATTGTTATTGTAAATTTACAGATTCAGAAACCAAGTCTAGTGAACTTCTTAAGGTCAGGTATTAGGAGACAGAACTATGATTCAAATCCAGCTCTGTCCACTCTACCCCTCTCTGAAAACTTTCTCTATAATGACCTGGAATCTTCCTCAACACATTTGTCCCAGCTACAGCTTTCAAAACAGTAAAATATATGTATAATCTCTCTTTCATGTAACAGTTTAGAATATTTGAAGGTGGTTATCACATACCTCAACAGTCTTTCTTTTCCTAAATTAAATATTCTCTTTTTGGTAGTTCATCTTTAATATGACAAGTGGTTGATTTTAGAATCCACTCATCAATCTGATCATTCTTTCTGGACATGTTCCCAATTGTCCATGCTCCTTCTAAAACATAACATCTAAAAATTATCAAAACACTCCAGTTGTGCTGTCAGTGCTGAGTACAAAGTAGACCATTTAGAGGTCTAACTATTAACTGGGGATAATGAGGAATTGCTGTATCTTGGCTGAACTCAAGTACCAGGAAGAGAAAAAAAACTTAGAAAAAATATCTCCTTTCAGTTGGGTCATAATATTCTGCCTCTGACAGAAAGTGGTCCAAAATAACCACCTCTTTTACTGAATTCTGAAGATATAAATATGTTGGTTATTCTGCGAGAAGGCACCAATCCTGAACCTAGAAAGTTCATGGGACAGTCACTGTGGACAGCTATTTTTCTGAATTTGCAAACAAACCTGTTACTTCTACTAGGAACAGGGAAATACTTGCTGTATGCCTCCTACATGTTGAGCACAAAGTTACACTATTTAATCCTAAATACAGTCCTTACAATTATGGATAATTGTGCCCATTTTATGTATGATGAGTGAGGCATGGTAGAGGATCTTAGCACTCATTAACTCAGCTTTACGATAGATATTGGAGACTCGCCCAAATTCATGCAGCTAGTAAGGTGTAGAGCCCACATCCACCTTAAGTCTGGGAGTCTATCCCCAGAGTCCATGTCAGGTTTCCCTACATGTCATGTTACCTCACAAGATGTGGTGGGCATTCTCTAAGATGCTCCCCAAAGATTTTCTGCTTCCTGATATTTGTATCCATGTTTAACTTCCTCCTCTTGGGTGTGGACTGAGCCTTGAAATGAGTAGAAAATGACAAAAGTGATATAAATTTACTTCCAACATTAGGTAATAAAGAGACAACATCTGCCATCTGGGGTACTCTTTCTCTTGCTTATTCAATCACTCACTCCAAGTAAAGCCAATTGTCCTATTGTGAGCTGCCCTGTGGAAAGCCCCACATGGCTGGCAAGGAGCTGATGTCTCAATGAAGACACAGCAAGGACTTGAGATTAGCCAACCATCATGTGAATGAGCTCGAAAGCAGATTCTTTTCTCCAGGGACCCTTGAAATGACTATGGTCCCAGCCAGCACTTTGACTGTAGCTTATGAAAGAGGCTGAGCCAGAGATACCCAATAAAGCCATGGTTTGATTCCTTACTCATTAGAATTATGAGATAATGTGTGTTTGTTGTTTTAAGCTACTAAGTTTGAGGGTAATTTGTTACACAGCAGAATAGATAAATAAAATGCCATGTTAAAGCAAAAAAAGTAACTGGGAAAGAAGCAGAATTGCATAAAATCACATACACCTGTCTTTCAACAAGCAGCCATTGAGTGTGTTCCAAATATTGTCCCAACTTTGTGCTTATTTCACAGCTGCACTGACTATATTCCTAATGGAGATGAGGGCTACTCTATATATGCATTGGGTTGTGCTAGTTCCAAAACGTTTTTTCTTAATAATGGTAAAAAGGATACAATTCTCATACTTTCCCCTTGTTGATATTATTTACATACATGGCTATTAAAATGTATTACTTTAATAACTATGGGGTTTTTTTGGCCACGCCCACAGCATGCTGAAGTTCCTGGGCCAGGGAGCAAACCTGTGCCACAGCAGTGACCCAAACTGCTACAATGACAACTATGGATTCTTAATCTGCTATGCTGCAAGAGAACTCCAATAACTATGAATTTTTTGATACCTGTCTTAAAAACTATCCACTCACTGGGTGGGTCTGAATAAACAGATACTCTTCTCAGAGTATCTGGGCACATGATATCTATATTCTAATCAAAGGTTTGAACAGGACAGCTTGCAAAAAACTCTCTAGTATGTGAAAAGATAAAAGAAACTTTAAATACATATAACTAAGGGCTTTTTTGGGTTTGAACTAAAGTCTTGTCACACTCTTCAGAACCAAGATGGTGGAAGGTTGTTTTTTTTTTTTCTTTTTTGGCTTATGGAATTTCCCAGGTCAGGGACTGAACCCACCACAACAGCAACCCAAGTTGCTGCAGTAACAGCACTGGATCCTTAACCCACTGTCCCACAAGGGAACTCCTAGAAGGGTTTTTTTTTTCCCAGTGGTATTCGACTTGAGAAAAATAAACATAATTTTCTAGGGGCTTTTTTCAGCTTTTAAACAGTAATAGTTTATAACATAGTGTAAATATAGTGATAACTAAAAACTAGTTTTAATCTCATTTTGCTGGAAGTTTCTTCCAAAAGTTTGAACTGTTCTTAGGAAAACCCACATTATGTTTTCCTTTTTCAATATCTAAATATTAAATATATGCCAATGGTTCTGTTTGTTAAGCTTTAAATTATCTTTAATATCCTTTTTATAAGTCTCTTGTTTTATACTTATCTTCCATTTGCACAAAATTGGACCTGGTTTTGTCCTTATTTTTTTCTCTTACTTTTTCATGTATCTGGAAATTATATAATAGCCCCATCCCAGGCAGCAAATCCATCTGTCCTCCAGTAGAGACTGTGGCACTGCTTATGGGACTACTGAGCTAGTCTGTGTGTCTCCTGATATTATTCATCATAGAGTTTTGTGCCAGTTTTAGTCTCCTAGGCCTTTCAGTTTACATTCCTTATTCAGAGAGATGCCAAAAAACCAGCAAGAAAGCATTTATTAAGTTGGACAGTGAGACATTACAGAAATGAAGGCGCTGGATGGATGAGTATTTATCTTTACGAGGCCCCAGCAGCAGAGCTTGTTAGATGCCGGCAATTGCTTGGTTTGGTTTGGTGTTCACACCACTTTCTTCCTCCTTCAATGTGCTGTAATCTTCAGAGAACTAAAGAAAGGACTGAGAATGTATGAACACATGTAACCATTACTGCAAATGAGCATTTAGAGACAAAGTCATGCATTTTTTAAAGTAAAATTATGACACAAATCTATAGAAGGAAGAAAAAGTGCATTCTTGAATGTTTAGTAAATCAAAATGCATGGTTTAATAAAATGTTTTGGGCTTAATTCCTTACCACAAGTTGAGAACTGTATAAAAAATGGTTCACATGGCTTCTGTAGCAGGGATGGAAGCAGAGCAGCAGTGTTAATGTTTCGTGGTTTTGGTGGGCTTCCATGGCTCAGCTTCTTCTGATCCTCATCTGCCTGAGAAGCCAGAAGCCCTTTTGCATTGATCCAGTAAGTTCCAGGCTCCTGACACTGTCAGTAACTTTTCACTGGTTAGCATTAGAAACAAAGCCATATTTTTTTTTTTTAGAAAATGAAAATCTGTATATCTTCGTTTATACTGAAGCTCCTGTGTATGAAAGCAAAACTTCTTGGACTTTGAGAAGATCTTTGATATCACTTCTGCTTTTCTAGTCCAGGCACATTGGCTGTCTGGAAAGCTAAAGTTAAGCATCTCTGACAAGGAAATTTATGGAAACAGGTGAAGAATGCTGCTTTTTTCAATCCTGACTTTTGGATTCCTCCAGGAGCCACTAGAGAGAGATGTTAGATTTTAAAAAATGCCTTGGTTGGTAATTTTGGGATTTCTTTGCCATACTTATACTAGATCTCATTTCTGTAGTCAGGTAATTTGCAGACCTTGTATACTTTGGCCTCAGGAAACTTGAGGAAAAATATCTTTAATTGGCACTGGCAGAAATTTCTGGCATGAGACTTCTCTAGTGTCAAAATTGAAGTATTTCCCAGGAACTCACAACTAGATTGAAAGCTGATGGAACACAAGGGTTGAGTCTAATAGAGTCTTATGTTACCTGAAACATTTAGTATGTGCCTGGGCGTGTCAGTCACTCATGAAATATGATTCATATATGAAGAAATTTTTGAATAAAAGATTATCACCAGAGTTTTTTTAAAGGGTAAAAAAAGTTGCTTATTAATTGAGCATTCCTACTCAGAACTAGTTCATCATTCATTCATTCGTTCATTCAACAAAAATGTATTAACATCTTCTGGTGTAAAAACAAAACAAAATTTTAAAATGAATATTAATTTATAGAAGGGCAGTTTAATGATAGTAAGACATGGCTTCACTCTACAGAGTTTTTAATTCAGTTAAAAGGTGATTATTTGGAAAAAATAGAAATTATATAAATACCTTAAAGGCCTTGAGATTCATCAAAAATTCTACTGGAAAAGATAAATAACGGAATAGTAGTCATATATCTACTACATCTAAATGATATTAGAATAATAAGTGTATAAAATATTGGCATTTGGAATCAAATTCTAACTGAAGTTGATTAATTCTGGTTTTGGCCTGTTTCAATGAAATGATTTCACATGGAGCATTAGATTTTTTTTTTTTTTGGCATTTTGCCTTTTTGCCTTTTCTTGGGCCGCTCCCGCGGCATATGGAGGTTCCCAGGCTAGGGGTCTGATCGGAGCTGTAGCCTCCGGCCTACGCCAGAGCCACAGCAACGCGGGATCCGAGCTGCGTCTGCGACCTACACCACAGCTCACGGCAACACCAGATCGTTAACCCACTGAGCAAGGGCAGGGACTGAACCCGCAACCTCATGGTTCCTAGTCTGATTCGTTAACCACTGAGCCACGACGGGAACTCCTAAAGATTAATTTTGATCTACAAACATACTGTTACAAAAACCTAAAGAGAGAAAGAAAAAATAAAAACTGGATATATACAACTACAAGAGGTAAGAATTCTTTGCAAAAGAAGGAAAGGGTGAAGCATCACTTTTCCACAGTTAAGCATCTTCATTGGTCTGAGGCTGGTGGGTGCCACTGCCCATCTCTCAAAACACCCCGCGAGTGATGATGACACATATTTATGCACACTCTCAAAAAGGTGGAAGGTAGACCTCAGGAAAGCTAGGTTCCCTTCTTGAGGTTGTGGATCCCAAGTTTAATGGTTTGGGGGTCAAGGTATCTAAGGAATATTTTCTGTCCTAATCATGGGGGGAAATGAGATTAATTATGAAGAAATAGCAATTATTTCTTCCTCTTTCCCTTCTTTCTTTTAGTGACCTTTATCATCTTTCACAGTGCAGTTCTTGCTGTCACATTTGGAAAGCGGCCTCTCGTGAATGGGAAGATAAAATAGCATATATTCATGCTTATAGGGTCAGATAAAACAAAAGATGGAAGGGGAAAAGCATGTCAATACAGAAGCCCTTCTTCCCATTCACAAATCACAAATTCAATGCAGGAACATGATCAGCAACACTGAGGATTCCCAAAAGAAATCATTTTCATTCCCACCATTCCCAGTGCCTTTTCACCTCTCTATGAAAATACCCGTAATCTACATTCCACGATACAAAATATTAGTACACTCATCAAAATTCCCCTCTTGCCTCATGCCATCAGACTGAGGATGGGAAAATGAGCTCAGGGAAATGCTTATGAAATGCTTTGGAATGCAGCTAAATATAGGAAAACATGAATTACACTACCCCATGTAAGTAGTAATTCACTGGGAAAAAAAAATGGTGTCTGAAACCACAAAGCATTTGATGATTCTTATATTTGGCAGCAGAATCATGAGATCCTAGACTCTGATTTTTTTGGAGGATTACTATTACTGACCATGAGTGTTAAAAATCATTAGCTCACTCAAATTATCCTGCAAGATTTTTGGTTTAATTGAATATATCATTCTCAGAACCTCGAATTGATGTCATTCATATATAACAAGATAGATCACAATACCAGAAGTGGTAGGAAAAAAGAAAGCTATCGAAGGATATGTATTCTTCCAGGTACAAAATCTCTCTTTTCCTTCTTCTTTCCTTTCTACTATTCATTATGATATAAAGTAGCATAATTGTGTGTGTGTACAAGAAGGAAAACAAAAAAGGTCTCCTTTGTATTTTTACATTTAGATAAAAATCTGCTTTCATGTTGGATTTTAAATATATTTCATGTAAATAAAATATTTTGTTTCTCCAGAGAATTAAAATATTTATTACATCAGTCCTATTGGATTGTATACATGTCTATATCCAGCCTTGTACACTATATGGTTACAAAATATACAGTATGGTCTTATGGTTACTAATTATGTAGTATATAAAGGATCTGGTAGAAAAGCTGCCTACTTTCAAACCAGGTAGTGGGAGATAGAGTAACATGTATATGCTACAGAAGATGCTAGAGAAGAAGACAGGATGATAAGCTGGAGAGGTATTTGCTGGACCACAGTGAAAGAAGAGAGATATGGGAAAGCAGTCGAACAATAAGGGCAAAACAGAAAGAAGCAGGAAATGTTACTTATAATAAAGGTAGGGGTTGTCATGGAGTATTTAGGATTTGGATTGATATATAAGTGGGATTGAGCCTTCTAGCTCCAGAATGGATAAAATAAGACCTGAAGGCAGAAGCAGACTGATGAGAGAAAAAGAAGCTTCATATTGAAGAGCAATGAGAAAGCAGGGTAATTAACCAAGACGACACCAGATAATGGGTGATTGTGAAAGCCAGGCTGAGCAGATTCAACTTGATATGATAAGAAATGAGAAATCATTGACATAGCATATAGGGAGTGTAAAAAAATGACTTTGTAGGAGTTCCCGTCGTGGCGCAGTGGTTAACGAATCCGACTAGGAATGATGAGGTTGAGGGTTCGATCCCTGCCCTTGCTCAGTGGGTTAACAATCCGGCGTTGCCGTGAGCTGTGGTGTAGGTCGCAGACATGGCTCGGATCCTACGTTGCTGTGGCTCTGGCATAGGCTGGCAGCTATAGCTCCGATTCGACCCCTAGCCTGGGAACCTCCATATGCCGCAAAAGCAGCCCACAAAATAGCAAAAAGACCAAAAAAAAAAAAAAAAAAAGGACTTTGTAGATATGCAGACCTTACCTATTTGCTTTTGAACAAATTATCTCTGTTGGTCATTTTTTTTCTTCTGTAAGTAACATAATATAGTTGACCATTAAAACAATTCCAGACATTGGCGCACTGACCCTCCAAGAAGTGGAAAAATCCCAGGATAACTAGAGCTGGCCCTCTGTATCCGAAGTTCTGAATTTGCAGATTCAACCTGTCATGGCTCGTGGAGTACTGCAGTATGTATTTAGTGAAAATAAAACCCCGTATAAGTAGGCCTGGCCAGTTCAAACCTGTGTTGTTCAAGGGCCCACTGTGATCTACAGTGTGTTGTTGTAAGGATTAAATGTACTTATTTATGCAATGTTTTTGGTTTATTTCAATAGGTGCACAGTGATGGTTAGTTGATTTTTCCTTTCCTCTTTCCTGCAACGGAGTGTTTTAGAAAGTAGACTATTAGGACAACTATTTAGTTAATGAAGAATGTTAGAGATTGAATTTAGTAGAAGTAATCAGTAGATAATAGTATAGAAATTTCAGTACTTTAATGTGCCTGTTGGTTAATGGGCATTATTAATAATTTATCATTTCTAAGACAGAACCTGATTGTAACAACACAAAATAGTTCCTGTTCACTTTACTTAACAGATAGTTCATTTACATGTATGGTGCTGTCTGATCAGTATCCTTGTCCTTTTAGAAAGCATGATAACAATGTTTGGTTTTAGGAATATTTTGAGTGCTATAAATTTTCCTTGCCAAGAACCATTCCTGTATTATTTAAGCCTTAACAAATCTAGTAAAAATAACTATTCCTGCTTTTAGCACAAAACATTTCACCATTAACAGGGTGACTTGCTTTTAATAAATAACAAAGTTATTGTTGGCTCTAAATGATCTCTGCAACTGATGAATATTTGTATATATACAAGTTCTGAAACCTAATATGGATTATAAAATGGTCCAAATCCTATAGCAACTTCCTTTGTCCATACAAATGGTGTCAAGAGAATTCAAAATATATTTCAAAACTTTTACATTGTCTTTGTTAAAGCATAATTTTCTATTGTTATACTTTTATGTAACTAAGAGTGGAAATAATACCAGAGTTAAATTAATAGGAAATTGTCTGGGTTATCTATATTATATGTAAGAAAGCTGTTATCAACAACTCCCATATTTTAGAAATCTCACAGTAATACGGGGAAAAAATAAACAGATTAATTTTACTAAATTTATACATTCCATGGTATCTACTCAAGTGAATTTATTTTGCAGATTATTGAAAGAAATATTAAATATTTCAATTTAACTTTTAGTGGTAGAATTAGGCTAATCTGCCTTTTGTTTTAAAAGAATTATTTGCACATTAAAGTAGAAATGTTCAATTTGCCATTGATTTCTCTTCTACACCTCTTCTTGGAGAGTCTGATACCAACCTTTCACTAAGTGGATATTGAAACATCCCTGTTATAAGCTGAAATCTCAGTTCCTTGACTAAACTGCAAAACCTGAAATGTGGACAAGACATAATCTGAGATAACCATATTCATTTTCTTGAGAATGTAAAAGCAGTACCTAGAAACCACATTAAGTTAGTAGTAGGTGCCAGTCATGGATTATGGACGCTTGGGGCATATTTCTGGGCAGCTATAAAGGACCATATGAATGCAGTAAAACCAGCTTTTTAAACAGAGGCATGAAATAGATGTTCACATGGTTAAAGAGTCATGTGGTCCCAGAAGGAAAGAAATCAAGAGATTAGCATCCTTGGTCTTGAACAACACAACAGCCCCTCATTACAGAATCAGTTTTGGTTCAACGCAGCCTCCTGCCATTTGGAGTTCATGATGTTCTCTTGGTTTTCCACATTATGTCTCATTTACTAAGTGTAGCTTGAGAGATTTTATTTTCTCGTAATCATAGCATACCTGAGTAACATAAAGACAATGGATGCCTCACAGATCTTTCATTTTTAATATGCTAAAGTATGGTGCAAAATAATGCTACATAAAGAAAAATTTTATCATTAACATAAAAGTCAAAATTGTACATAAAGTTCTAAGCATTGTCTTTCGTCAATTCTCCTTCTCTGCCTCATCCCCTCACCAGCCCCCTGCCTCTTACACAAAGACACATATAAACACACATACCTAGATTCTATGCAATTCAAGGAAGTAGAAACTAGGTGGTCCTGTCATGAGAGTCACGGGAAAGTCAATGTAAGGTAGGCCATTGTCATTCCCAATAAGATAAATGCTGGGGCCTTGGGAGGAACAGAAGGGTTCATCCATCATTTTTTTTCCATGGGAACCTACACAAGAGAGTCCAACATGCATTCAAATTTTGGGACATCCCAGAAATATTTTGACTGAGTCAGTTCAGATCTCTGGGTTCTCTCTAACCCACATTCCAGTCTAAGAAATCAACTGTGTTGTGTGGGAGAAACAAAAGTGAGTAAAATTTGTAAATCTTATGAAAAGGAAATTACAAGTTCACTTTTTTCCAGGAATTTGTTCTAAAACTAGTTTAAAAAAAAGACTGAGAGAGACTTCACAAAATAATAAATAAGGCATACAACTCCAATATCATATATTGCAGATTATGAAGTATTCATAGATGAACATATTTTATATCCTTTATTATGGCTGTTCCAAAATCTTCTAAAACTCTGGGGTTCCTAGTCCTCATAGTTTATCTCCAAACATGGCTTAAGCTATTAGGAAAATGTGTACTTTCACCCATTTGGGAATGAGGGCTTTGTTATTCTATTAAAATCATAGAATCACAAGAGATCTAGTGGTTACCAAAAATTATTGTGATTGCCTTGTAATAGGAAAATTTCCAAACTTCTCCCTTAATGTGGTTGCAATTTTGAATACTTGGTGTGAGAGAGTTAGTGTGGTAAAGATACAAAATACTTAGATTTCTCTACTAGACTAAAGACCTGGAGGAAAAGTCTTGAGTTGTGCAAACAATTCGTCTTGGTCCGTGCTTAGAAGCTTTATATAAATGTAGAAACACTAAGAGATCATTTTCCTCATCTCTTTGAATGTAAAATATTGGAAGGAAATTTTGTTTGGCTGAGTCTTCAAAAAATGAGTATTACTTGTGTGTAAACAATACCAATCCAACAGAGGGAGCTAAATGCACACAGGGATTGAGGAGATGGCAAAGACAATTAGGAAATTATTGTCGGGCATATATTTTGATACTTAAGTCCCAGCCTAGCCCTTCCTTGGAAGAACCCACTGACCTGAGCAAGGAATGAACAATTGATTCAGAAGCTCAGTGCCCTGTCTTCCATCATTACTAAGTCTCTATTCTTTTCCTTTTTTTTTTTTTTATCCTACTATCCCTTTTAATTCTGCTTTCTTGATGCAGTTTTTCTCTCATTTTTTTTTCTTTGTTTTCCTATCTCCTAGGTCTGACAAAAGCTTCCATGCCTATTATTTATTGCCATGATTAGTGCATAGGTTTTAGTATAATATTCCAAATTCCTTTTGACTCTAATTTTTGTTCCCTGTATTCCATACTGCAGACTCCATGAGAAAAAAAATATAGGGATGATAAAGGTATTGCAGAGTTATTGATGATTTCAGGCTACTCAAATGAATCCAAAAGGACTGCTAATCAGAATAGCATTATTTAATAATAGG
Source organism: Phacochoerus africanus (assembly GCF_016906955.1). NCBI lineage: Eukaryota > Metazoa > Chordata > Mammalia > Artiodactyla > Suidae > Phacochoerus > Phacochoerus africanus. Next base: position 36,433,033 of record NC_062545.1, read on the forward strand.
CTACGGATCAGACAAAGATTTCCAAATAAACAAAAATATATTTGATGAAAGACATACTTTTGAGCATGATGCTATATTTCAAATTTCACCTATTTGTATAATTTCCATTTTAGTAGTATTCAAATCTGGAATATGACCATAAAAAGGAGAAAAGATGACACCTACTCTCAAACACTGTACAATCTGTGTAAAAATAAGCACCTCTTTTCAAAACCCTTTTTAGTAGAAGTTTACATATGTATGCTCATGAGAATATGATTTTGGCATAAAGGCAAATCCTGGATAATTATAAAGAACCCTGTGGAGAGTTCCCGTAGTGGCTCAGTGGTTAACGGATCTGACTGGGAACCATGAGGTTTTGGGCTTGATCCCTGGCCTCGCTCAGTGGGTTGAGGGTCCAGCGTTGCTGTGAGCTGTGGTGTAGGTCGCAGATGCAGCTTGGATCCCGCATTGCTGTGGCTCTGGCATAGGCCAGTGGCTGCTGCTCCAATTGGACCCCTAGCTTGGGAACCTCCATGTGCTGAGGGTGCGGCCCTAGAAAAGACACACACACACACACACACACACACACACGCACGTGCACACACACACACACACACAAGAAGATTGTTATATAGGTTTATGTCTTAACTAGTATTTTATCCCTATACCTCTTTAAGGCATTTTAAAATTTTACCCCTACCCCCAGGGGATTGTGTCATTATCAAAGTATTGCAAAATGCATAGTGAGGGAAGCATAGCCATTACTAAAATCATTTGATTTGCTACTCTCTCTGGATAAAGGCAGAGAATGAACTGTTACAAGCGAAATTTAAACAGGTTTTAATAGAGGTAATGGGATCCAAGAGTGGCAAAGACCTAGAAGCAGCTTTTAAGCATCAAAGGTAAGGTTAAATGTGTTTCATACTAATTTTCATTGCTAGTGCAGTAATCAGAAAGTTGGGGTATTTCTGGCTGTGCCCATGGCATGTAGAAATTCCTGGGGCAGAGACTGAACTGAGCTAAAGCAGTAATAACACCAAATCCTTAGCCACTAGATCACCTGGGAACTCTCAGAAAGGTTTTAACTACAGGAATCTTTTGAAGCAGTGAACTGATCACTGGGACTCTAGAAATAAATGTAAAGCCTATCTTCAGTCATCAAAATGGAGTGCTACATCCTCCCTGTTTCAAGATTTGATCCAGTTTGTAAACCCAGAATCCCTTAAATGACGGTAGACCAGATATTCTTGGGGGAAACTCATAATGTACATTGTTCTCTTCTTTTTATCCCCACTTTTACTGAGAAGTAATTGAATATAATTGTATATATTTAAAGTGTACAATATGATCACTTGACATATGTATAAATTGTGGAATGATTACCAAGGTCAAAATAATGAACACCATAAACCCGTCACTTCATATCTCACATATTAACTTCTTCTTCTTCTTCTTTTTTGTCTTTTTGCCTTTTCTAGGGCCACTCCCGTGGCATATGGAGGTTCCCAGGCTAGGGGTCTAATCGGAGCTACAGCTGCCAGCCACAGCAACACCAGATCTGAGCCCTGTCTGCGACTTACACCACAGCTCAAGGCAACGCCGGATCCTTAACCCACTGAGTGAGGCCAGGGATCAAACCTGAAACCTCATGGTTCCCAGTCAGATTCGTTTCCGTTGCGCCAGGATGGGAACTCCCTTAACTTGTTCTTCTTAAAGCTGAACATTTGTACTTTTCGACTTACATTTCCCCTTTCTCCCTCCCTTCAGCCTCAAAAACCACCATTCTATTCTGTTTCTATGCAATCAGCTATTTTTCTTTTGAGTCCACTTATAAATGATACTAGATACCACTTGTCTTTCTCTGTCTGGCTTATTTCAATTAGTATAATGCCCTCCAGTTTCATCCACGTTGTCAGAAAGGACAAGACTTCCCAGATACCTCTTTGAGACACTGATTTCATTTCTTTCTGATATATGTCCAGGATTCAGATTGCTGGATCATATGGCAATTCTATTTTTAATTTTTTTGAGGAACCACCATATTTTTTCCATAATGGCTATACCAATTTATATTCCCACCAATAGACTATAAAGATTCTCTTTTCTCCAAATTCTCACTAACATTTGTTATCTATTGTCTTTTTGATAATAGCCACCCTAACAGGTGTGGGATGATATCTTCCTGTGGTTTTGATTTGCATTACTCTGATGATTACTGATGCAGAACACATTTTCACATACCTACTAGCCATTCGTATATCTCCTTTGGAAAAATGTCTATTCAGGCCATTTTCCCATTTTAATTAGATTGTTTGCTTTTTTTGCTATTGAGTTGGATTGGCTCTTTGTATATTTTGGATATTAATCTATTTTCAGATATATAGTTTTCAACTGTTTTCTCTCATTCTATAGGTTAGCTTTTTACTCTATTGATTATTTCCACTGCTCTGCAGAAGTGTTTTAATTTGATGTAGTCCCATTTGTCCATTTTACCTTTGTTTCCTGTGCTTTTGGTGTCAAATTCAAAAAAATCACTGAGAAGACCACTGTCAAGGAGTTTACCCTTATGTTTCCTTTTAGGAATTGAACAAGTTCAGGTCCTCCATTTAAGTCTTTAATCCATTTTGAGTTAATTTTTATTAGTGGAGAAAGATGGGGGTCCAATTTGACTCTTATGCATGTGGATATTCAGTTTTTCTAGCATAATTTATTGAAGAGATTACCCCAAAATGTGTTCTTGGTTTCTTGTCAAAAATTATTTATTAGGGTATTGAGAAAAAGGAACCCTTTTACGCTGTTGGGTGGGAATGGAAATTGGTGCAACCACTGTGGAGGGGAGTATGGAGGTTCCTTAAAAATCTAAATATAGAACTACCATATGATCCAGCAATTCCATTCCTGGGAGTATATTCAGATAAAACTCTAATTTGAAAAGATATACACACTCCAATGTTCACCGCAGCACTATTTACAATGGTCAAAACATGGAAGCAACCTGAATGTCCACTGTCAGAGGAATGGATAAAGAAGATATATGCAATGTTGTTATTATAATATGGCCATAAAAAGAATGAAATAATGCCATTTGCAGCAACATGGATGGACATAGAGATTACCACACTGAGTAAAGTAAATCGGACAGAGAAATACAACTATCATATGATATCGCTTATATGCGGAATCTAATTAAAAATGATACAAAAGAACTTATTTAAAAAATGGAATAAAACTCACAGATTTCAAAACAATCTTATAGTTACCAGAGGTGAAACCACTGAGGGAAGGGAAGAATTGGGAAATGGGAATAACATATACACACTACTGTATATAATAGATGAGTAAGGAAAACCTACTGTATACCACAGGAAAATCTACTCAATAGTTTGTAATAATGTATATTGGAAAAAAGAATGGATCTATTTATATGCATGACTTATTCACTTTGCTATACACCTGAACTTAATACAACATTGTAAATCAACTATACACCAATAAAAATGAATTTTTAAAACATTGTTAACTATGTCCGTGTTGGTTTATTTCTGGGTTCTCTATTCTGCTCCACTGGCCTATATGCTGTTTTTATGCCAGTGCCATACTCTTCTGATTATTACATCTTTGTAATATAGTTTGAAATCAAGAATGTGGTGGCTCCAATTTTGTTCTTATTTCTAAAGATTGCTTTGGCTATTCAGAACCTTTTGTAGTTCCATAAAAATTATGATAGCTTTTTCTATATCTGTGAAAATGTCATTGAATAGAAATTGCGTTGAATCTATATAAACAGCTTTAAATAATCTGGATATTTTCACAATATTATTTCTTCCAATCCAGGAACATTGGATGTCTTTCCATTTATTTGTGTGCATTCTTTCCTCTTCAGCTGACTTTGCTCTACATTCTACATAATTCCAGCTATTTCTTATTCTTATCTGGACTTCCTGTGGTACCTTCTGTTGCTAAATTCTACCCATCCTTAAAAGTACACATTAGGTTTTATTTCTTCCATAGACCATCCAATTTCTCTAACTCATAATGTATATGCTTCTCAGAAGCTCTTTTTCCACTCATATTTTCTGGAGTTATTCCATGCCTTTCAAACTTGACAATGTAGATACCTAACTAGTAATCTAGCGATTTTAGAAACCACAGAATATAGTTATATACATGGAAATAATTTTTTTCTCTAAGACTCTGAGGGCATAAAAATAATGCAAAAACTATTGTACATATTGTTAGACTGCAACTATCACATGATATTTAAAGACAAACCTGAGGTTTTAAAGATATTTCATTCTCCTTAAAGGCCACTTCTGGCCATTTTCCCTGAGTATGTCTATTCTGCTTCCCTCTGCCATTTGTAAAGGTTCAATAAAGAGTTGTCGAATGCTGGGATTCTTTTACTCTCCTGTTCCTGTACATAGAAAGTTCTTTTTCCATTACTTTTTCAATAGGACTTTGAAACCCTAGAATCTTTGCAGAATTGTAGAATGCTAATATAAGAGGGGCAAAATCTGTGTATTGTATTATATGAGAAAAAGTAAGCAAGTGTCTACTGTCGAACTCTCATTAAAAGTCAAACCAAGTTAAGTGCATTACATTATTTTGAAACTTGTGAAAATGTTAGATTTGTAGGTCAAAAATGGCAAATTATCAGCAGACAAATTACATAGTTCAACTTATCTCTTTCTTTCTCTTTTCCTAATGTCTGAAGTGTGGCAGAAATTTTAACAGAAGAAAATTAGTTGTGTCAAGCCTATGAAACTCTCCCACACACTCTCAATTTCTTTAACTTGTTCTTTCTTTTCTTTCTCTCCTCTATTCCTTTATTTCAGCATTTAAATTTTTCCAGTTTCATCAATCTACCATCAGGGCAGCATTAATTGTGGGGTTTCACTTTCCATTCAAATATGCAATCTCCAACAATGAAACTCAAATATCTGACATCTGTTTACTCAACACTTCAGCTAAGCCTTAGCTTAGCTTCAACAGAACCACAGTTGTTTTCTGAACCAAATCAAAATTTGATATCCAGTCCTCTAGGATAATACCACAGATATAATCCTTCTTATACAATTAATACCAAGCAATTGTTCATTAATACTATTCACATATTGAAGCAAGGGAAGAAATCATGTTGTCACTCATTACGAATTTATTTATCATAAGTTGTTAGACTACTTTCCCACATATTTAATATTAAAATAGAAAATATCCTCTCAGTCCATTCCACCAACCATGAAAAAAATAGCTTAAATTTGCTGACAGGCATTTTTGCAAAGCATTTAAACTTTCAAGTCCAAGTGAAATATTTTTCTATAGTGTTTTTTCAGCATTTACAGCACATTTGAGAAAGTCTTTCTCAGATAAGGTCTATATTTCTTTCACAATGCAACCCTCACAAATTTTAAATTAAATAACATCATGGCATGCCAAATCATGATTTTACCATTATCTTAAATTTTTTTTATCAAAGTAACTATAGATTTATTAAGATTCTCATAAATTAAAATTTCCCATCATGCAAGTTGTTATTAAGTTTTTAATTCATAAATTTAGCAAAATGAATCATGACCTTAAAATTAACCTTAAAGGGATAACTTGATCCCCTTGCTGTACAGTGGGAAAATAAAATAAAATATAAAAAAAAAATTAACCTTAAAGCAATCAGGGAATAAATGCAGGATGTTTGGATTTGGGTCAGAGGTGTCTCACATCCTTTTTTTAATTTATTCTATGGTATACTAATATATTTAGATAAGGAAGAAAGCTGGATTATTTTGTACATTTTATACTATGTAAGTATCAATTATTATTATTTATATCAAAGGACATATATGATAAACTAATTTATATAAGTATTATTTAAAGAAGCAGTATACCACCAAATTTTGAGTGTCAAAATTTGCCCAGGGAAGTTTTTTTCTTAAATTTATTTTGGCACTCTGGTAATAGTCTGACGTTAGCAAAATTAATATGCTTTTGAGCATTTATCATATACAGGATTTATAAGAAAAGCCATTTTTGCATGACTTTCTAGAAAATCATTTGCTAAGTTTTAGAAACTGTCTGCTTTTTATACATTTGGAAACTTAACTATTTTTTATGCATACCTAACCCAAACTTCTGATCTTTTAAGAATTGACTACATCTAAAACAAATTTTCTACTTTATATTAAGAAAATATGAAGGCCAACCATAACTGACAATTGACCAGAAAGAAAATAGATTTCCATTTATTTTTCCAAAAACCCACCATGAATTTCACTAACCAACAGATCTAGAAAAATTTGGTTTGTGAAAAAGTAAGTAAGTTTGACACAATGAGGAAAACTTTTGTGTTGGAAATGTTGACAGTGGAAAGGAGATTGATTAAAATTTAACCAAGCCAGATTCTAAGACAGCATGGTTGGGATATGAAGATTGAGAAGACTCAGCATGCAATACTAAAGAGAAATGCTTATTTCTTGATAATTAATAGCTAAAATAGATACTTTGAACTTCAAGACTGAACATAAAATGAAAACTATTTTAATTTCATGATGAATAGTCTCAGAATACTAAACATGTCTTTATTTTGTTTTACATTTTTGAGAGATTTGTAGCATAAGTCATAGACTCTTCATGCTTCATTTATAATCTTTATAAGAATTGAAATGTTTTCTATAGTAGTTACTGTCCAAATATAAAAGAAAATGCAAAGAAAGACACTATATATTCAAACTCTTAACAGTTTTCACAAAATAAAATCCAGCTCTTGATAAGAACACATACACATTCATACCTGAGAAGGTTATGAGAAGCAATATCATAAAAATTTGCTATTATTAATCAATATTGGAGTTCCTGCCGTGACACAGCAGAAACAAATCCAACTAGGAACCATGAGGTTGCAGGTTTGATCCGTGGCCTTGCTCAGTGGGTTAGGGATCCAGTGTTGTCGTGAGCTGTGGTGTAGGTGGCAGACACGGCTCAGATCCCATGTTGCTATGGCTGTGGTATAGGCCAGCAGTTGTAGCTCTAATCAGACCCCTAGCCTGGGAACCTTCATATTCCACGAGTGTGGCCTTAGAAAGCAAAAAAACAAAACAAACCAAAAAAACCCTAAAATCCAATATTGACTTATTTTCCTATGTATCATCTCATTTAATTAGAGTGATGGCTTCTATTACATTATTTTAGAATAGTACCTTTGACTGTATTTTAATTTTATGAGTTATTAATTTCTGTTCACTATAAGCAGATTAATTAGAGAGTACTATGTATCCACTTGTATTTGGCTTAAAACTTATCTTCAGACTTTATCCATATATAGAAATAAAAATCATCTACAAAGAGATTAAATTTTTAAAAAGAAGAGAGTGGCAAAATTCAATCCTTGAAGAGAGACTTCAAAGATAGCATTTTTTCTTCTTTTTTTTAAAGGACAAGACTAATTAATTAATTTAACAATTTCCTGATCTTTCTTTTTTTCCTTTTTACTCCTTTTCCTCTGTCTTTATTCATTAGCTGTGTTTCCTACTAACAAATCTTTGCTGTGAAATAATTTTTCAAGTTTGCTGCAAACTCTGCTTTAATTTCCTAGTAATCTGAGAAGACAACCACAGCTGCAATTTTGAGGCAGACAGTGATTCCTGATACTGACAGTTTTCCACAAAAATAAAAGGAAAAATAACTATTCCCACAAGTTTACCACAAATAGTAAGTCTGTGGCAAATTCTAAAATTTGTATACAATTACCATTGAGTTGAACAAAAACATAGTCATCCCTAACAATAGCGATCTCAAAGTGCTAAAATAAGAAAATTCAGCCAAGACCAACTGCATAACATTTTATGAAATATTTTAATGAACAATTCTTAATGGAAATCAACATTTAAGCCCAATGTTTCTCAAATGGGGGTCTGTGGATTCTTCAGGAAAATGCAATTATATTCTTAGCACTCATGAGTTCTCGAATTTGAGAACTAATTTAAATTAATGAACAGTTTTGATATTTGCAAAATTGCATTATTTTAAGAATAATTCATATTTAATCTTCTATAATGATACCAACAACATGCTTAACCTGTATTTAAATGCTAGTAATTTAAACGATAAAACTGTACATTTAGCATTTTGAGGGACTGCTTAAAGCGTGCCTTTAACATGTGAGCTATTTCTACCAAGGTAGAGCAATTAAGTAGAATTAGGTAATTGAACCAATCTTTATCTTAAAAAACTGATTCCCAGTAAGACTGCCTGGATAAAGAATAAATTCACAGGGGTAGAAAGTCTTTCATCAAGAATATGTGAGAGGTGACACCATCAAGATGGCTGAATAGGATTGTGCCAGTCTACATGCCTCACAGAAACATAGATTTAAAAACATATGGACCAAGATAACTTTATGAGAGAAACAGATTCCAGTTAAGAAGTTTCAGTTCCTTGGCTGAGTACAAAACCAAGAATAGCTGGATTGAAATGGGTAAGAAGAGCAATATCACTTTACCTGTATTAGCCCCTCCACAAGCTAGCACAGTCAGTAGCAAGAAAGATCAACTTGGTCCATAATTTTACCCTGGGGGGAAAGAGAGAGTGGAGTGTGCATCCAATATCCTAGGCCTTTCAGTCAATTGGCTAAGGACCAGTTCCTGTCTTACTTCACACAGAGCACTGACAGAACTGGCAAGGTCCAGACATCTGGAGGAGCTAAGAACAAAGAAAAGGGTAAGACAGCTTACTTACACCAGCAGGGCTCTATGAGATTGCAAGAAGATGCACAACTCTAAATATTTCCCCCATGAGTGAGGGAAAGGAATGAAGTGTAAGCATGCATAGAAAAGGTTTGAGAGGCTCTCATAATCTCTTGGTGGTCTGAGTGGTGAAGGTTTTCCTCTTTCTCTATTGAAGCTAGCCCTTGAAGATGAAGGAGAGGCGGTTGTTTCTTTATATGTGCAGTCTCTATCACAAATCTACAAGGAATATGAAGAATCTGGGAAATATGATACAACCAAAAAAACAATATAAATCTCCAGATATTGATTCTAAAGCAATGGAAATCTGTACATAACCTGACAGAGAATTCAAAATAATTGTCTTAAAGTAGCTCAATGAAATAGAGGAAAACACAGATATACAATTAAATGAAATCAGGAAATGAAAATATAAATAAATGAGAATATCAAAAAAGAGATAGGAAATATAAAAAAGAACCAAACAGACATTTTGGAGGTAAAGAATACAATAAATGAACTGAAAAATTCAATAGCTTCAACAGAAGGCTAATTAAGCAGAAGAAAAAAATAGCTACCTCAAAGATAGTTCATTTGCAACTATCCAGACAGAGAACAAAAAGAAAAAATAATTAAAAAGAGTGGAGAAAGCCTATGGAATTTATATGAAGCTATCAAGTGAAGTAATGTACTCATTATAAGAGCCCCAGAAGGAGAAGAGAGAGAGAAAGGGGGCAGAAAGGTTATTTAAATAAATAATGACTGAAATCTCCTCAAATATAGGAGTTAGAAATGGACATCTAGATTCATAAATCTCAGACGAATCCAAACAGGATGAACTCAAAGAAATCAACATTAGGACACATAATCAAATTGTCAAAAGTCAAAGGCAAAGAGAATTGTGAAAACAGTAAAAGTGATTCTTCATATACATGGGAACCCCCATGAGAACTTCAGAGGATTTTTAAAGAAGAAACTTTACAGAAGAAAATGGGATGGTATATTCAAAAGGCTGAGAGACAAAAACCTGCCAACCAAGAATACCAAATCCAACAAAACTGTTCTTCAAAAATGGAGAGAAAAAGATTTTTCCAGACAAACAAATCTGAGGGAGTTTATCACCACTGGACCTTCCTTACAAGAAATGCTAAAGGTAGTTCTCCATATTGAAATTAAAGGACACTAATGAGTAATATGAAAAACAATTAAAGTATAAAACTCAATATAAAAGTAAATATATAGACAAAGAATCTGTAATCCTGTAATGATGGTATGTAAATCATTTTAATTTTAGTATAAAATTAAAACCAAAAAATTAATGTAACTATAACAACAAATATTTGTTAATGAATACACTATATAAAAGATGTCAATTATGATATTAATAGCATAAAAAGTGTGAGGGGATATAAAAGCAAAGAGTTTTTGTATGCAATTTAAGTAGGTATCTGCTTAAAATAGGCTGTTATAACTATAACATGTTTTATGTAAGTTCCATGATAACCAGAAGAAAAATATCTATAGGAGAAACACAAAAGAAAAAGGAATCAAAGTATACTACCAAAAAAAAAAATCAATGAAACAATGGGAAAAAAGTAAGAAATGAAAAGGGTAATGAAAGAACTACAAAATAGACAAAAAAAAAATTTAGCAACATGGCAACAATTACTTTAAAAACAAATAGATTAAATTTCCCTCAAAATAAAAAAAAAAATAGAGTGGCTGGATGGACAAAGGAACAAGTGTCAACATATGCTGTCTACAAGAGATTCACTATAGATTTAAGGATACAAGTAGAGTGAACGTGAAGGGATAGAAAAGGACATTCCATGCAAATGGTAACCAAAAGAGAGCAGGGCTGGCTATATTTACATCAAAAAATAAAGAAGCTTTAAGTCAAAAACTGTGACTAGAAACACAGAAGGACATTATGTAATGATAAAATGATCAATTCATCGGGAAGAAATAACAACTATAAATACATACATGCACCCAACATTAGAGCCCTCAAAATATAAAGCAAACACAGGACTAAAGGGAGAAATAGAAATAAACAGCAAGAAAATAAGAACAGGAGATTTTTTAATACTCCACTTTCAGTAATGGATAGAACATACAGACAGAACATCAGTAAAGAAACAGAGGACTTCAACAACACCATATAGCAAATGTATCTAATAGATATATATAGAACATTCCACCAACAGAATAAACATTCTTTTCAAGCACACATGGAGCATTTTCCAGGATAGATAACATATTAGTCACAAAAGAAGTCTTAAGACATTTTAGAAGATGAAAATCATACCAAGTACCTTTTCTAAGCACAAAAGAAGAAAAACTAGAAATCAACAATAGCAGAAAAATTAGAAAATTCACAAATATGTGGAAGTTAGTACATTACTTAAATGTCTAAAAATAGTAAATTTCAGTTCTAGAGAGGCTTGAGAGTAGAGGAAAACAATATTCAGAGTCAGTGACATAATTTTTCAAAACTGAGTAACATTAAATTCTCAAGCATAATAAATAAAAATAAACTCAAATTGTATCCGTCATCTTAAGCTAAATTATACTTCAGCAACAAATTACTGAAAAATCTTAATATCTTACAACAACAAAGGTTTATTTCTTGCTCATGTTACATGTTCACTATAGGTTTACTGTACCGCAGTTTCATGTGTGCACTCCAAAATTTAAATCCATGGGCATTTCTTCTCTGAGGCATTGTTGGTCTTGTCACAAAGGGAAAATAAAGTACTGTAAAGGAGTTCCCTTCGTGGCGCAGTGGTTAACGAATCCGACTAGGAACCATGAGGTTGCGGGTTCGGTCCCTGCCCTTGCTCAGTGGGTTAACGATCCGGCGTTGCCGTGAGCTGTGGCGTAGGTTGCAGACGCAGCTCGGATCCTGGTTGCTGTGGCTATGGCATAGGTCAGCAGCTGTGGCTCCGATTCAACCCCTAGCCTTGGAACCTCCATATGCCGCGGGAGCGGCCCTAGAAATGGCAAAAAGACAGAAAAAGCAAACAAATAAACAAAAAAATAAAATAAATAAAGTACTGTAAAACCTTGCAATGACTCATAAAGTTTCCACTAAGCTATTGCCCATGTCACTTTTGCTTCCATTTCACTGGTTGAAACAAATCATATAGATAATATTGATTTCAATGGGACAGGGTTGTATATTCTTCCCACATTAATATAATCTACTGTATTTTCATCTAGGGTATATTAACTAGTATCTATTTTGGAAAACAGGAACAACTCTCAGTATTTCAAACAAAAACATGTAATATAGAGAATTATTTACAATGTGTTTGATGAAAGTCAGAGGTGCAAAAGAGAGTAGTATTATCTAGGTGTTGCTGTTTCTCTTTCTATTTCATCCACTAACACAACCATATTGCAGGAATCCAACAGCTCATACTCCTATGGACACTTAAATATCCGGGAGCCTACATTCTTACTGTTGTTGCTGCCGTATGCATGCTACAATTGTTGCCCGCTACTCTTTCTGCTAGAGATTGGCTCCTGAGGCTACCAGACAGCAGAAGCTTCCATTGTTGGAACCGGAAGCCAGAGGTACCGAGGTCGTTGGAGTGCTGTTACTGCCACCACCAGGAACAGAAATAGAAGAACAAAAAATCAGACAAGGAGAGAAAGGATATACAAAGGAACACATTGATGAGATTAGATTGATGAGAACTGTAACAGAAGCCAGAGACGATGCAATAACATATTTATAGTACTGAGGAAATATAAATGTTACCTTAGAATTAGACATAAAACTAAACTCATTCAAATGTGAAGCCTAAGTAAATATCATCAGGAAAATAAAGACTAAAATAGGTTACATTTTGCAGACCCCATGGTACTATAGGATGAATTCTTCTAAGAAGAATGTAAAAGAAGAAAGAATACCAAAAGACATTTATAATATATTGGCGAAATTAACCATGATTTAACCAATAAATGCAAGAATAAAAATCACTATAAATGGGTTAAAAATAAGCTGAAACTAAAATGTAAGATCATGTATTTGGGAGATGGGAAAGAATATGAGGATAACTGAGACTAAAGCATCCTAAATTTCCATAGAAAAGTAGAAATATTTTAACCTATAGTTAAACAAATTTTTTTTAATTTAACATAACAAATGAAGTATCATAAATAAACATACAGTATTGCTAACCATTAAAGTAAGTTAAACTGGAAATTCTTCCTCTAGGACTTCATTCCCACAAAATATTCTGATAATTTTGAGAGCTAAGAATATTTTCTGCACAGAGGTGGTGTGTAAAATAGAACTATAAAATTTTGCACCATACAAATATGAGAATTATTTTTAAAAGAAAAAACTGAAAACAACAAAAATGTTCAATAGTAGTCATACATTAAGAAATTCTGGATTGTTTTCCTCAATAAAATATTAAGTAGTCTTTTGATCATTTCAAATTTTTCTTCTTATATTGCATTTTCTGATAACTCTCGAATTCTAACAAAGTTATATTACATGTTAATTTCCTGGCATTAGGTCTTATTTGAGAAATTTAATATGTGTTCATTCTGGAGGTGTGGTAGTCAGGACAGAATTAATGCAATCTGGAAACACTGGGTATAAAGTGATGAGAGAAAGCAACAATTGGGTAGCAGCTTAGAATGGATAAAGCATTAAGGTGACAATCAACAGCCAGGATGCGTGTGAGAATACATGAGCATTCCTCTAGGACCCCAGAACTACCTGGGAATGGAGCCTGCTCAAAGACTTCCCACTGATTGAAAAATGTGAGATAATAATATTAATATTACTAATATTAATATCTGGGTGTTAATGTTAGAATCTGGAAAGATCTCCTTTACATATGAAAAAATTCTTGCAACTTAGTGCTAAATGAAGACTTAATCTGATATTAATAATGGTCATATATGTTTTTGTATTGAACTGATATCGTCATGATCATATTATTTTGTTTGTATGTTTGTTTTGGCCATGTTCTGGGCATGTGGAAGGTCTCAAGCTAGGAACAGAACTCCAGCCACAGCAATGACCAAGCCAAAGCAGTGACAACACCAAGTCCTTAACTGCTAGGCCAGCAGAAACTCCTCATATTATGTTTTTAAAGCCTATATACAAAATGACTTTCCTGGAAGGAGACACATCAACATGGTAACAATGGTTGCATGTGTGTGGTCAGAATCAAAATCTCTTGTGATTTTCTTTATTTTTCCAGGTTTTTAAAATGAGCACATAAAGCAATACTCATTAGAAAAATTTCAGAATGATCCCATTGCCCACAGTGGGCAAAAGAGGGAAAAGAAAACCATTACAGAATGCTGCCTGCCTAGACACCATTCATTCCCAAAATGAGCATCCCCAAAGTGAATGCTCTACACTAGACAGCTTTTTACCTTTGACCTAAAGAAATGAAAAAACCTCAGCTTGTGCTGAACCAGTTTTGCTTCTTAGTTTTAACCATGATCTGTGCTGCTGGCTGTTTGCCTCTTGTACTGAATTTTCTGAAATAACCACAAAAATATGTAATACAAACATTATTTTTCAAAACCCATCATTCATAAGATAACTATAATGAATTCCTCTGTAACAGACTCTCAAGGAACATTACATTTTCACTCTGAAGTAAAATAGAAGTCTGCATTACAACAGCCGGCAATTTTCTGACTTGCATTCTGGTGGTTGCCAAAAACTTTCTTATCCTGGGCTCTGAATTCAGAATCAAATGCAAACCACAAAAGAATTACAGAGACCCCAAGTTGCACTGCTCTTGATAGCAAAAGAAAAATTTGACTCAGTTGGCCGTCAACAGAACAGAGGGATGTCACATTCTCACCAATCCCACATCATGACCAAGCAATGTGACTGCCTTTAGAGTATTGGCTAGAATTGTAACAATGGCAAATATTGACATGGCTTAGCATTTCCCACAGAAGTATCTGGCAGAGTTAAGATATTGGTTATTGTTGTCTATTTAGGCCACAAAGCCTTTGATTTTTCAAGCTAATGTTATTCAGTAGAGAGGAACTGGTCTACATGATACTTAATCAAAAACAGCAGCTACTGAAAGACTGACCTTAAAACACCCCTAGTAATACCGTCTCTCTTGTTCTAGTTCTGACTATAGGTGTTTGTTAAGAACTCTAAAGTTTTTGTTCGATTGTCCCAGAGGAAAAATATCGATGGATATAGATGACCTTGAATCATTACCTCGTTTTATACAAATACGGCACTTTTTCTCCATCTGGAAAACAGTTCCACAGATTTCCTTATAATTGGATATTCCATTGATATCCAGTAGGTATTTTTTAAAACAACTAACTTAATCTCTGAGCAACCTTTAAAAAGCACAAAACTATCTTTAGTGTTTACACTTGTGTAGCAAAGAATCCCTAAATTTGAAATATAAAACTTTTAGATGCTTTAAAATTATTTGAAGTTTGAGATAAACTATCAAAGTGTTATTACAGGGAACCATATTCATGAGTTGATAAGAATATATATCAAGATCTATATTTAAATGGATGCCTCTAAATTGTTTGAATGAGCTCTTTCTGAAAATATTATCTTTTGCTTAACAAAGTCTTTTTTTAACTGATAATGCAAACGTCGTTTTTTCCTATCAAAACTACAGGTATTTCAAATGTGCAGCAGTTTTCTAAGCAGGATCATCCATGTTCTGTGATCCTATATATGTAAGCAATGACTCACCTCTATGTAGCCTTATTTAAAAAGAGGCTACTGCAATCACTAATGATCACCAAAAATCTGTCAAATAATAATTGTAATAACCCAGTCATTTGTTTCTATGCTGACTTTTAATTTCACTGAATTCATGCTGTACTCTCTGAATTTAGGAACTATAATCTGGTAAACTGCTAAAACTCATGGTTTTAGATTTATACTTTTCTAGCTCTCCCCAACCCCATGTGTCTCATTGTTTAAACTGGGGTGAGAAAACATTTTACTCCACTTCTGAGTACTCTATTGCCTGAAAGTACCCGAAGTGCAAAAGCTTTAAGTGCTTCATGTCTGCTTCTGAGCAGAAACATTTTTAATACAGTCTGTTTCTTACCCAGGCTTAATACTTAACAGATTGCCTAGTAGTGCAATCACCCTTCTGCTTGCAGAAAACCAAAGGGCTTCAACAACATGAATGAATCTACACAGCTATTCATTTCAGTGCTCTTAACCTCATCAGAGAGCCTGATAATCCTCAAATCATTTGTTGCCTTTTTGCACTGTTGCCTGGTAATGAAAACAGAGCCCTTCTTCCAGCCATCAGCCTTCACATCACCCTTTGGAAACACTCATACACACACATACACACACACATTCATACACATACTAGATATGTTAATATGACTCAGTGCTTATTTGGGGACTTCGATTAGCTTATTTGGACCCAATCAGGTCATCTCTTTGGGTCCTTTCCCTTTGGGCTCAATAACCTAACTTAACAAATCACATATTTGCTTAAGTCCTTTCTTTAATGAAAAGAAAATGATACGGAAAAAGTTGAATTTTTAATATCATTAATCTATAGCTAACTCAGCTTGCTGTCTTATGCAATACTATGAGAAACAGCTGGGCCCCACTAACCAGAAAGCACTTTTATGGTTTCTCTTAAGGGCCATTAAATCAATGTGATGAGAGCACAGCTGGACTGGATCCTGAAAAATTTATCAGATCCCACACAATACATAAAGGAAACACGCAGTGCTATTGCAGACTCGCCACCAGCTCTCTTGCTTAGACTGCAGGTGGAGTTTAACAGAAAAAGCAAACTCCCCTATTGAGTCCTTGAAAATCTGATTTTTCCCTGCACCTCTCCCCTCAGTGTGGGTGTCTTTTTAAAATACCAGTTACTCATGCAACTATTAAAAAGAATTTTCTGGCTGGATTTATTGGCGTGACTAGGACACACAAGGACCTGCTTGGCTGTCCCAATATAGCTTTCAACACCAAGAGTCATGTTTTTTGCTTAATAAATTTTAGCACATGGTGGGTCCAAAACTACAGCCCTTGTGAAAATTTAGAGAACACAGTGACTGAATAAAGGCTTCCAGTGAAAGGCCAATGCACGAGTAACAACTTCTACCTTATTAAACTGAAGCAAAAATAGGACAACTGCCAAAAATATGCATCAATTTTTTTCTTTTCTTATTTTAACTCCATTTTCTCCAAAGCTCTCTGTATGCTGAATGAAATAGAAAAAATCATTATTATTTAAAGGATATGGAAAAGTCTTGTAATGAACCAACAAGTACATATTAAGACAGTGATAGAACTTACAATGAGAAAATGGACCACCCAAATCTGCTGGCAATTAGGCATAATTGCTGAGGTGAGGGCTAACTTTTGGCCTCTGTTCTCTTCATCATTAAATCATAAGGAGAAAGATAAAGGCGTTATATAACATGAGTCTAAATCTAAGTGATGGAATCAATCTGCCAATATAACCCTAAGTAATGTATTTAATCTTTGGAATCTGTTTCTTTACAAAAAAGAAAATGAGAATTTTCATCTGAGAATTAGAAGGAAAAATGAAATAATACATATGAAGTATTTAGTTCAGTGATCAATATATAGTCAATGCCTGCAACATCTTCTCCTTCTATCTTTCCCCTTCTCCTCCTTCTTTTCATCATCATCACCCATCACCAATTTTCACCATATCACTCATCACTCCACGATATTGTGAATTCCTTGACTGTAGATAAAGTATCTTACTTATTTTTACATCTCTCATAACACATTTAATGTTTAATGGATGAAAGCATTATTTAATCAAGCCTTGGATAATAAATTGCTTGTGTTGCTCTGCTAGATGAAGATGTTCTTCAACATTAAATCTCATCCCCAACATATGGCTTGAGAAATTTCCATGCTATATAACTGACAAGTTCCTTTAAAAATCCACACTTGTCAAAATATAAATTGTTATGTTATATTTAATAGTGATTATCATATGTCATGGATGCCCACAAGGACGTACCTCAAACAAAAGATCAGATGGTAAATGCTACATCACAACATGATTATATCAACTGTTCTTACATAACAGCCATACTAATAGTGGCCACATTCATATCTGCGTGGTTTGAGGAATCTGCTCCAGGGTAACTTATTGTCAAAACAGAGGTATCGTATGAAATTTAAAACAAGAAATAGCAGCTTAAAATAAATCAGAAAAAATCAGACAAATAATCTTAGTAAGATTATCTCCCAGAAAACACTAATGATATTTCGCCTATTATGGGCAGTTTAGGAACATAGATTTTTTTTTTCTTCTTTTTTCCTTCTTATATTGAGATCAAAAGTACACTCCTACTTCCTTTCCTCTCATAGTTATTTTAAGCTTAGCCAGACATAATAAGGACAGCCTTAAGCAAAAACAATGAACAAACTTAAATTTCAGAGGTTTACATTTTTTATTCAAGTTGAATTTTTTCAGCAACTTCCAGGAAGCTCAAGTTAAAACTACTTACATTGAACTTTTCATGCCTTATTTTAAAAACTCTCCCATACCCCCAACACACAAACATATCATATGGCAACTCCAAAACTAGAGGTAAGATACATATCTTTTGACCTTATAGCCTCTACCAATGAGGGTCCAGTAATCGCAATGTTCTTGCATATAATATGAAGATTCCTTTTATTTATAGTATAGTTTGGAATCATACAAACTCTGGTTTTAACCATCTGAGTACTAATCATTCATATATGATTTATGTTTATAACATAGTTTACCCTATTTAAGTTTGGCACAAAATGAAGGATAAAACCAAGGCCTGTTTCCAATTCCAGTCTAGTTAGTATCTCAGAATGCTCTGATTTTGGATCCTCTTATGATTTTCTCATTTCATCTACAGCATTTTATGTGAATTCTATATTCTGTTGCCATCATGGTTTAAGGGAAGAGTTGAGAAAAAGAAAGATGTAATTTATATAGTACAGGAATTAAAGTTATTAAATAAAAATTTATCTGAATTTTCTCAAATGTGCCACTCTACAACAAAAAGTCTCTCTCAATACTTTGACGAGGATAATAACTAAGCATCTGATCCAGATAAAAATAATATTGTGAATAAGCAGTATCATTGTCTTCTTTTTCATTTGAGTTAATCAATCAAGGTCCCCATCAAACTCAAGTCTGGACAATTTTATAGATTTGCTATTTTAACCAGGATTCATGTTGGCAGTTAGAACATTATTAAAAAGCAGTGGGCAGTGCCATTCATCTCCTTTTGTCAGACTCAGAGACATACTCCCTATACTTAGTTAAAGGATGTGAAACTAAAGAAGGAAAAAAGTCATGTCACTGAATCAGCAGTAGCTGACACAGCCAAGGGTTCTCACTTCTACCACCTTTCTGGCTCAATGTACAGAATTTTTGAGACTAATGTAGAGGAATAATTAAAGACAATAGGGACCCTCCAAATGGGCCCTCTGTGGAACAACATAAGCCTCCAGAACCCTTGTCTAAGCCATGAAGGCTTCACCATGTTTCCAGTGAAAGCCCATGCTGCAGCAGGCTCTGCAAGATGTCTCAGCTCTTTCCTCTCCACTTCATTAAAGCTCAGCATTGTTCTCCTGGGATACCTACACTGAAGTAGTCTCCAGCAAGGCAGCTGTACCAACTGCTCAGGATCTTCATCAATCTTCATATGAGATCCCTAATTGAGGACCTCTGCCAACAAGCGGGGAGATGGCCAAGATACCTTCTGGCCAGCAAGACCACCCACTGACTCACAGAGGGGCCTACCTCCAGGCAGATGCAGACCCTCCTCAGAGCCCTGGCTAAAGGAGGACAGACTGTATTCAGCCCCCATTGTCATTCTCAGCTCAGTGCCCTTGGGCAGAGAATGAGCTCCACCAGTGATTGCAGAGGCCCTGCTGCCCAGAGGTAATTGTAATCGTCCATTAGAAAACAATGCCACAGGACTTCAGATGGGCCACGCTTTCCCAGAGGAATGTTACAATCACTGCCAGTGGACCATGCAGCAAATTACAGTAAACTTAGCTTGAGCTACTTACCAGAACATCAGATGGAGTGTGCTCTTGAAATAATCACCCCTTTTTGCTCCCCAGGATACAGAGTAGATGTAGCTCCCACAAAGAGCAGAAGATAAGTCTGTAATGGTAGAAGATAAAGAGGAAAAAGTTGTAAATGAAGCACCAAGAATTGCCTCTGAAAGCATTTTGTAATATTAATCTAAGCTCAACAAATTCTGTAAATGTTGAGACTTTGCTTTTTGGAGATAGGTACTAATAACAGAACAAGATGGTGGAACTAAGAATCTCATATCTTACATTGTACTGAATACCACTTGGCCATAAAAAGAACAAAATAATGACATTTGCAGCAACATGTCTGCAACTAGAGATTATCATACTAAGTGAAGTAAGTCAGAAAAAGACAAATACCAGAGTTCCCATCATGGTGCAGTGGCTAACAAATCCGACTAGGAACCATGAGGTTGAGGGTTCGGTCCCTGCCCTTGCTTAGTGGGTTAACGATCTGGCATTGCCGTGAGCTGTGGTGTAGGTTGCAGACGTGGCTCGGATCCAGCGTTGCTGTGGCTCTGGCGTAGGTTGGTGGCTATAGCTCCGATTCGAACCCTAGCCTGGGAACCTCCATCTGCCCTGGGAGCCGCCCAAGAAATAGCAAAAAGACAAAAAGACAAAAAAAAAGATAAAAAAAGAAAAAAGAAAAAGACAAATACCGTATAATAGCACTAATACGTAGAATCTAAAATATGGCACAAAGGAACCCATCTACAAAACAGAAACAGACTCACAGACATAGAGAACAGACCTATAGTTGCCAAGGCAAGGCAAAAGTGGAGAGGGATGGACTGGAAATTTAAGGTTAGTAGATGCAGACAATTACATTTAGAATGAATAAACAATGAGGTCCTATTGTACAGCACAGAGAACGATATCCAATCTCCTAGGATAAACCATAATGGGAAAGAATATTAAAAAGAATGTAATATGTGTATAATTGAGTCACTTTGCTGTACAGCAGAAATTAGCACAGCATTGTAAATTAACTATACTTTAATAAAATAAATACATAAATAGTCCTCCCTCCCCAACTCTCATATATTAGCCTGGAGTTGCTTAGGAGCTGAGAACAATAATTACCAATAGTTGTCCACCTTCTCATCACTCTGGAGATGAGAGCTCAGAAACTTAGCATGAAGAGCTACTGTGTCTCTAGAATTCCCTGTCACTTTCTGAATAGTGGTGATGAAATAGATAAAGTAAGAACATCAAACAAAGCATCATACTTCATGGAAGATCTGCTTCCCAAAGTACCCTGAAGCTAATGCTGGGACAAATTATAGATACTAGAATACTGAAAGAAGATTACATGAGTATAAAAGAAGAGAAACATTTCACTTCTTCCAGAATTGTCTTATGCCACCAAACTATATAAAGAAAGCTTTATCTAACATCCTCAAGAAACTATATCCTAAATCAGTGAAGAATCTAAGGAGCTACAATATTAGTGCCTGAATTTATGAACAAGATAATTTTTAACATCTTAGAGCAAAGGGATGGAGGGAATGGGAGAGAGAGTAAGAGAGAAAGAGAAATCCTCAGCAAGTTCTTTAGATTTAATATGATAGTTTCCTTTTGATGTGGTCATTGCTACTGCTGACAATATATTGCTGATCTCTTTCATAGTTGTTGTAGATGAACCAATAAAATAACCAATTAACTTTAACCTTTTTTTGGCTGTTATGACTATTGGTCCTTTAGATGGCTCAGGAAAAGAGCACATTTAGATAATAACTGCCATTCACTTCGCCCATTTATCCCCATGCAACATTTTAATGAAATGCTCAGATTTAGAATATTTTAAGTGTAACTAAAGCAGTGTGCAACAGAAAATGCATGCATCTAGATGGACAACAAGCACATGAAAAAATGCTCAACATCACTGATTAAAGAAATGCAAATCAAAACTACCATGAGATACCACCTCACACCAGTTAGAATGGTCATCATTAATAAGTCCACAAATAACAAATTCTGGAGGGGCTGTGGAGAAAAGGGAACCCTCCTGCACTATTGGTGGGAATATAAGCTGGTACAACCACTATGGAGATCAGTATGGAGGTACCTTAGAAAACTATACATAGAACTACCATATGACCCAGCAATCCCACTCTTGGGCATCTATCCAGACAAAACTTTCCTTAAAAAAGACACATGCACCCACAGGTTCATTGCAGCACTATTCACAATAGCCAAGACATGGAAACAACCCAAATGTCCATCGACAGATGATTGGATTAGGAAGAAGTGGTATATGTACACAATGGAATACTACTCAGCCATAAAAAAGAATGAAATAATGCCATTTGCATCAACATAGATGGAACTAGAGACTCTCATCCTGAGTGAAGTAAGTCAGAAAGAGAAAGACAAATAATACCATATGACATCACTTATATCTGGAACCTAATATAAGGCACAAATGAACCTTTCCACAGAAAAGAAAATCATGGACTTGGAGAATAGACTTGTGGTTGCCAAGGGGAAGGGGGAGGGAGTGGGGTGATTGGAGAGCTTGGGGCTAATAGATACAAACTATTGCCTTTGGAATGGATTAGCAATGAGATCCTGCTGTGTAGCACTGGGAACTATGTCTAGTCACTTATGATGGAGCATGATAATGTGTGAAAATAGAATGTGTACAAGTATGTGTAACTGGGTCACCACACTGTACAGTAGGAAAAAAAAACTGTATTGGGGAAATAACTATTAAAAATACTAATAATAAAATGCATGCATCTAGATTACATAAGTTTGATAATACTTTTGGCATTATTATGAACATTATGAAACTTAGAGGTCAAATATACTTTAAAACAGAGTTGGTCTTCCTATTGAACTTGTATATTCCTTGAATTCTCTCAAAATCTATTGGCAGCTTTCCAGTCCAGGCCACCATTAACTCTCAAAAGGACTATTCTCTCTTGCCACACTTCAATTCAATTTCTCCTGCCCCTCAGCATCTTTCCACTGTCATTCTCTCTCTCTGATACATCACTCACCCTTCAGGATTCAATTTAAATGTCATCCCCTTTCAAAGTTTTCCTCAGCTTCCCTCTCACTCCTCCACTCTATAGCACTTGTCCTCTATTTGAGCCTATCATTCATTGGTGTGTTGGAGGCAAATCATACTACAGCGCCAGAACAAATTATGGACATTTACTCTCAATTTCATGTTCAGTAATCTCACACTGGCAGCTTGAAACTGGCTAATACGGAAGTATTTATTTATTTATTTATTTATTTATTTATTTATTGTCTTTTTTTTAGGGCAGCTCCCGTGGTATATGGAAGGTCCCAGGCTAGGGGTCAAATCAGAGCTACAGCTGCTAGCCTACGCCGCAGCCACAGCAATGTGGGATCCAAGCCTCATCTGCAACCTATACCACAGCTCATGGCAATGCTGGATCCTCCACCCACCGAGTGAGGCCAGGGATCAAACGCACATCCTCATGGATACTAGTCAGATTCATTCCCACTGCACCACAATGGAATTCCAATATGGAAGTATTTAAATTACATAAATTGGAAAATGCTACAAATTAAAGATTCTTCCCTGTCTCCCTCCGTCCCAACTGGTCTTATTGCTCCAATCACATTCACCAAAAAGCTTATAAATATTTGTTATTATATATTTTATTGTGTGATCTTTGCTGAATGTTTTTCCTGACTTCTCCTTTGATCATAAATTCCATGATGTCAGAGACTTTATCCCTTACTGTTGATTCCAAGCCAGTGCCTAGAGAATAGAATATGGTCAATTCATGTTTAATAAAAAACAAGTCACTAATTTACATAAAATACTTAGTTACAAAATATTTATTTTAAAACTAATGCATTACTATTGCAAAAAATCGGAAAATACCACATATGGTAAATAAAGTAAATGTGTGGAGCCTACCACAGAGGCAATCATGGTTTAGATTTTGGTCAATATCATTTAAGACCTTCTCCTATTTACAAATATATAGTATGGATGTATGCGTGCAATTTTATGATTTTTACACTACATATTGTGTTTTAAGATACCTTGTGAATGGTTTTACATGTTGCATCTTTCTATGTTCATCATCTATCTATGTATATAGATATATAATATTTACAGTACCAATTTAATGTCTTTTGAATGTACCATTTTTTTTTACCAATAATCTGGGAAGAATTTAAAGTTTTAGATGTAATCAATAAATTTGTAATTAATATTCATATCATTTCTTTTTATTAATCTGTGGTCATTTCCTTAACATAGAATACAGTATGCTACTGGTTTAATTTTTTTTATAATATGAATTTCCAAAGTACTTTTTGGCAATGGAAATTAACTACCTTCATTGTACATAAGGGCCTTTTTCTCCAAACACTCTCAATCACTGTATATTAACCTGCATGTCTCCCAGAGATGAATAAAAAATAAATCTAGCTTTAATTTATATTTCTTTAATTTGAAAAAGGTTCAGTACATTATTCAAAGTAAAAAATAATAACATAAAATAATAGAAACTCCAGAATATAAACCATCCCATTATTTGGCAAATATACTCTTTCTCTCCTTAAACAACTCTGCTAAGTTTTTTTTTTTTTTTGTCTTTTTTGTCTTTTGTTGTTGTTGTTGTTGCTATTTCTTGGGCGCTCCAGCGGCATATGGAGGTTCCCAGGCCAGGGGTCGAATCGGAGCTGCAGCCACCGGCCTACGCCAGAGCCACAGCAACGCGGGACCTGAGCTGCGTCTGCAACCCACACCACAGCTCACGGCAACGCCGGATCGCCAACCCACTGAGCAAGGGCAGGGACCGAACCCGCAACCTCATGGTCCCTAGTCGGATTCGTCAACCACTGCGCCACGACGGGAACGCCCTGCTAAGTTTTTTTGAAGCAAGATCCTCTGTAAAGCTCAAGATCCGTTCTGAAAATCTGGCTCTGCAAATTTTATAAGAAAAACAAATTTGATGAGGAAAAGAAAAGGTGAAATGGGGATGATAATTTCCTCCTTGGTGACTACGTAGAGCATGTGCAGAGAATTTTATCAGTCAGGAGGAACCAATGGCAACCTCTGTAGGACCTTCAACTTTAGGGCTCCTGCCATCCCTAGGAGCTATCCAGGGTACTGGATTGAAGCTCTGTCTGACCCAAAGGACCAGAGTCCCAGGTCTCTGTGATTGTAACCTCTGTAGTAATTCCACCTTGATGTCCCAAATTCCAGCTACCACTCCAAAACCATAGCTATCCTGCACAGAACTAAATTAAAAAAAATCAACCAACTGATTTTCTCAACTATGTTCAAGGAGGGTTTGCCTAAACATTTTGCTTACTTGCTTACTCCTTGGTCCTGTAACCTGTCATTTATGCCTCCAATTAGCCTGATACCCCAGCTGAATATCTAAAACAAACACCTTAGTAATGATTGCCATTTTCAATGGAAACTATCACCTATTCGTTGTTTACATCTACCTGTAAGGAAAATTTGAGGGGTGTGAGCAAGTTTGCAAAGACCAGAAAAACTCCCATTGCCATGTGGTCCTCCTTTTTTTCCTATTTCACCATTACTTCTCCATGAATTCAATTATTGATAATATGTACCCTTCTTTTTATCTAACACATTTCCTTATTATCTTCAAGCTTGACTACTCTGGAGCTTTGAAGAAATATTCATTGTATTATATCAGCATTTTAAGTCTCCCTAAATATTAGTCCTCTTCTTCTGAAAACTGGGCAGAAGGAGAATATCAAGTGCAGTGAACCCATGGGTTGAAACAGTTGTATGCATGTTTCACATATTAAATAGCTAAGGAGAATTATGGACCTCTAAAAATTTGGGTCTTTCAACTTAACCGTGACAGTGAATTGGTCCCAAAAGAGGGTTGAAGCCATTGCTTTGGGTAACAAGATGTTTGTTTGTTTATTTGTTTGTTTTTTAACTAACTGAAGCATGCCTTTTTTGGCTTTTTATATGGACCACTCCCAAAAAAGTATAGAAAAATAAGAAAAGCACTCTTTGTCCTCTCTTTTACATGGAGACCACTGCAGCTATATTTTTACTTCTAGAAAACAACCTAAAGAACAGATATTTTTATTATGTCACACAGGAATTCTCCAGATAGGCAGCACCTCACAATTAGGTCAAAGCAAAACTCACGAACTAAAATGTCTACCAACATGTATGGAGCCAATAATCGGCTTTTAAAACCTACTTACTCTTATAAAAATGAAAAGACAAAAAAGTAAAATTGAAAATTTGAGAAAATATAGAATAAAAAGCCTAAAAGAGTATGCTAGATGACAAAATTCCTCTAGGTTGGATAATATTGCATTCATGGAAAGGAATGACATAGATAGCAGGATATGAAAAAGAGATTAAGAAGGACTTTTAAAAATTTAAAGCATTTGCAAAAATAAAAATTTCTAAAAATAAATACATTTACGAAAGATTTTTAAAATCATGACATTTCAGAATATTAAAGATAAAGATACTAAAATATTGTGGGAATGGTTATGAGGAATTTTTTTAAAGGCATCAGTCAAATAGTAAGTTACTGTAAAGATTTTTGGGAAAAGAGTCAGAAAATTTACCATCATTGCTTAAGAAGGTGTTTGAAGATACACATCATTAAAATGAGAGGACTGACTCAAAAAGTGAATAACATAAGACACAGAACAATGAATTTAGCCTTCAAAAGCCATCAAAAGAAATTACGGGATGACAACTGCATCAGCACTTGATTGCACCTATACTGACAGATAATGTAGGAAAGCATCTTGGAATACAAGGCCATTCAAGAGAGTATATGATACAATGAAGTTTTAAAATTTAAAAATGGATGAAATCTGACTCAATAGCCTGTATATTTTAAAGCTATCTTTATACATTTCCACAGTTGTGCCAATTTACAGCTTAAATTATAGCACAGGTAAATTTTAATTTGTTACAACCATATCCAAATCCTGGGTATCACAAGTTTAAAAAACACATTTTTGTAAATTTTTCTTTTGGCCACACCCACGGCATGCAGAAGTTCCCAGGCCAGGGACTGATCCGCAGCAGTGACAGTGGCAAATCCTTAACTGCTAAGGCCACCAGAGAACTCTCAAAATACACATTTAAAAGCCTGAAATTTTAAAAATAGTTACAAATTGAAATTAAAAGGAAAGCACAAGAGCACTTAAAAATCAAGAAAATAAAGTACAATTACATTGGATATAAGGCTGGAGGAGATAATTCTTTATGACCAGATAATTCTTTGTTGTGGGAGCTGTCCTATGCATTATAGGATGTTAATAGCATCCCTGACATCTACCCACTAGATGCCAGTAGCACCTTCCTTGTGTTGTGACAACCAAAAAAATGTCTCCTGACATTGCCCCTGTTCTCTAGGGGACAAAACAATATCTAGTTAAGAATGATTTTATCCTTATCATCCCTCATTTTAAAAAGTTATGATTTATATATTTATTTGAAAGAATTTCATTAGCAACATTACACATCTATTTGAAAATATTAAAAAGCTTTAATTTTTTTAGCCACATTGCATATTCCTACTAATCCAGATTGATCTTGTACTCAATTTGTTATAATTAATGACCTTCCCTGTGTTTATAGAGGCTAATCCTTCAATGCAGAGACAATGGTGTGCAGATGAGTATAACTCTATCAAAGTACATTTTCCATGTACCTTAGCTAGCTCTTAGTTATGATATTTGGAAAGACATAATTTTAAAAATATGTTTAGAAACCATAAAATATTTAGTTATTAACTTTATTGTCACATTAAACTATTAGGTCAAAAAAAAGAATTCACAATCAAGGCCTCAGGTTCTGGGATGGCTTTTAAATTTTTTTTTTTTTTTAACTACAGAAGTAGTATGTGCTGCTTCTAAGGAAAGGTGTGTGTGAGTATAAACACATATTTCCTTTCTCTCTATTCCAAACTTCTTCTTTCTTTGGAGAATATTTTTGATTTGTCTTGTTTTGTTTCTGTTTTTTTTTTTTTTTTTTTTTTTTTTTGCTTTTTAGGGCTGCACCTGTGGCATATGGAAATTCCCAGGGTAGGGGCTGAAACCAAGCTGTAGCCGCCAGTCTACGCCACAGCCACAGCAACATGGGATCTGCTGCATCTGCAACATGCGCCACAGCTCGCAGCAATGCAGGATCCTTACCCACTGAGTGAGGCCTGGGATTGAACTCGCATCCTAATGGATACGAGTTGGGTTCATAACACACTGAGCCACAACAGGAAATCTTGGAGAATCACTGTTCACAGTTAGGTATGAACATTTCCAAAGAATTTTCTGTGCACAAAGACATAGATACCTTAATAGCGGTCATGTAGTTGAACTATGAAAAATTTCAAAAAGTTTCTATGCTTTCCTTGTGCATAGTTTGCTCTATTAAGACAAACCTATAGATTCAAAAAATAAATGTGTTCTCCTCTGGCAACTCCAACTTTTTCTTCATAAGAGAAAAGCGTGGAAAGCAACTCAAGAAAACCTTGACAGAGGCGTGTTTGAAAAGCAACACTCTGGCTGATTGTTTTTTCCTGTTTTCCTACTGTTCCACACCACATTTCAAATGGAAACCTAAACTTTTTCATTTGAAAATATTATAAGTCCTCTAAAAGAACTATTGAATACTAAAAAAGGAAGCTACCCGCATATTCTAAGGTAAATTTTTAGTGTTTAACATAATGAAATATATTTTTAGTCAATTAAAAACTTACTTTAAAACTTTCAGTAACATTTTTTGACCTGAGTTATATATGCCAGAATTCTGAAGCCAAGAGCAATGGAGCTAGTCCAAAGATAGACATTTACAGACAGCTCTTGTCAACACAGTGTTTCATTTTGTTTTCTCACACACATGCACCTCTAATAAGCCTTAGAACACATGCTAATTCCCCTGTGCAGAATTAAAGCAACAATCACATTCCCAGATCTTAGGAAAAGGGAAGTTTTCTAGTACTGCTACCCAGTGGTGACTGAAAAAGTTGCTAAGAAAACAGGTATTTTAATCTCATATCTTCCTTTTCATACCCCTGCATATTTTTTCCCCATTTTAAATCTACTTTCTAACCGTAATCTTGTCCTCATATCTGTTTTACCTCATCCTTTTAAATCCAGCCTTCTGTGGACTGCCCATCCAAAAAAGATTTCCCTTACTCTATATGCCTGAAACACTATGATTTTTATGATACTAACCTAGAATTAAATTCTCTGATGAATATTAGTTATTTTTAGTAGTAGTTTTCCCTCTTGGACTTGATCATAAGGTCTTGTAAGTAAGACCCTATTAGGTTCTTCATCGTTTCTTCCACTACATCAAACATTTGCTAAGCATCCAGGCTCTGCTAAGAAAAGTCTATGTGGAAATTTCCATTTTTTTCAAAAGTAATGTTTTGTCTCTTTTTAGAGACTCAGTGCCTCTCCTTTTTCTGCAAAAAAATTGATCCCCAGCTTATTTGTGGCAGGTGCTCTGATGTCTGCTTTCATCTGCTCAAAGAGATAGTCAGCAGGATGGGGTGCGTACGGCTTCTCATATCTACATTTCACTTTCTGTGAAGGTGGATCCATTTCTCAGGAGGACCCCTTAGAGAGGGTTCACCCTACCTGTAGCACTACTTGAAGAGCCATACAAGAACAAGCCACACTGATTAAACCTCACTGACATTGTTTCATATTCTTTGAAATAATAGTACCTATCTTCCTTAGCTGTCAGGAAGATTAATACAATAACAATATTTGAAAGAATTCATTATTAGGGAAATGCGAATCCAAAAAACAGTGAGGTACAACTTCACACTGGTCAGAATGGCCATCGTTAATAAGTCTACAGATAACAAAAGCTGCAGAGTGTGTGGAGAAAAGAGAACTCTCCTACACTGTTAGTGGGACTGTAACCACTATGGAGGACAATATGGAGGTTCCACAGAAAACTAATGATGTCATATGATGCAGCAATCCAACTCCTGGGCATATACCCAGAGAAAACTATAATTCAAAAAGATACATGCGGCCCTATGTTCATTGCAGCACTAGTCACAATAGCCAAAACACAGAAACAACCTAAATGTCCATCAGCAGATGAATGGATTAAGAAGAAGTGGTACATATATACAGTAGAATACTATTCAGCCATAAAAAGAATGAAATAACGCCATTTGCCGCAACATAGATGCAGCTAGAGATTCTCATAATAAGCGAAGTAACTCAGAGAAAGACAAATACCATATGATATCACTTATATGTGGAATCTAAAATATGGCACAAATGAACCTATCTGCAAAACAGAAACAGACTCACAGACAAAGAAGAGACTTGTAGTTGCCAAGGGGGAGGGGGTAGGGAGTGGGATGGACGGGGAGTTTAGGGTTAGTAGATGCAAACTAATACATGTAGAATGGATAAACAATGAGGTCCTGCTGTGTAGCACAGGGAACTATATCCAATCTCCTGGGATAGACCATGATGGAAAATAACATAAGAAATAACATATATACGTGTATGACAGGGTCACTTGCTGTATAGCAGAAATTGGCACAATATTGTAAATCAACTACAATTTAAAAATGTAAAAAAAGAAAAAAAGAATTCAGCAGTGAAGGGCCCAGAGGGAGCATTATTACCCCTGACACTACTATCAGTACTATACCATCACAAAATTATGGGGTAGCCACTGCTTTGTCTTTTTTTTTTTTTTTTTTTTGCTTTGCTTTTCTAGGGCTACACCTGTAGCATATGGAAATTCCTAGGTTAGGGGTCGAATTGGAGCTACAGCTGCCAGCCTACACCACAGCCACAGCAACGTGGGATCTGAGCAGTGTCTGTGACCTACACCACAGCTTATGGCAATGCCAGATCCTTAACCCACTGAGCAAGGCCAGGAATAGACCCCACATCCTCATGGATACTAGTCAGGTTCTTTACTGCTTAACTCCCACCACTGCTCTGTCTTTACCCTGAGAGAGTCTTTAAAATAATATTCTCGGAGTTCCCATCGTGGCACAGTGGTTAACGAATCTGACTAGGAACCATGAGGTTGAGGGTTCAATCCCTGGCCTTGCTCAGTGGGTTAAGGATCTGGCGTTGCCATGAGCTGTGGTGAGGTTGCAGACGCGGCTCAGATCCCATATTGTGGCTCGGGCGTAGGCCGTTGGCAATAGCTCCAATTCGACTCCTAGCCTGGGAACCTCCATATGCCGTGGGAGCAGCCCAAGAAATGGCAAAAAGACAAAAATAATAATAATAATATTCTCCATACTTAGTGTCTTCTTTGTGCCTCTTACATAGTAATGTTTCCTAAGAATGTACTTAGAATGTAATTTTCTCAGATGTCTCTCCAAAGGAATTGCAGGAAGGTCTTAGCTAAATCTATTATAGCCTAGAGAAAATGTCTAATCACTTTCCCAGAAGGTCTAGTGTTTGCCCAGAACTGCAATGTGAGTAGTTAGGACTGAGTATTAGGTTGTCTAATTCATAGAATACATTTCCTATGTGTGGGAGGAAGGTTGAAGGGATAGGAGTGAATTTAAAGCATTGCCAAATCAGTAAAATGAATCTACTTGTCCAAAAAGTGAGAGGTAGAAAAATGTACTATTGAAAAAGAATGGAGTTATATTTGGAATATCTATTAAGTACTACACACAATTACATTAATTTGCTATTTGAAATAAAATTAAGAATTAGTGAGAAAATAACACATCCAATAAAATTTTTCAAATTCAAATAAAGAGCAGAAATTCAAGAAAATTTTCCAGTAGTTTGAAAATGGCTAAAATATTTTTTTAAATATAGCATAGTGAAGATACTCAGCTGATTACAAATTAATATTAGAGTTATACAATTTTTCCAAAAAGCTACATAATTTTTCACACTTCGATAGGCTAAAATTACCAAAGTGAAATGCATGTATCTTAGGTATACAATTCACAAAGTTTTAACAAATATATACATCCGTGTAACTAATCAAGATACTGAACATTCTCATTACCATAGAAACTTTCCTCCTGGCCCCTTACATTTAATTTCCCTTCCCTACAGACAACAACTCTTCTAGTCACTACCATATATTAGATGTTCCAGCCTTTGAATGTAATACAAATGAAATAATACAATATGTACTCAACAAAAGAATTTTCAAATGTGACCTTAAAAGAAACCAAACCAGTCTAAGTAACTATATTGTGGCAGTGTTGTTATAATATGTGAAATGTAATGTGTGATGTATCACAAATATGTTTCACTAATATTTGTTTGGACAATGACCCAGATCATGCCATATTATTTCTTAATTCTGTTACTTTTTTTTTTTTTTGTCTTTTAAGACCACACCCATGGCATATGGAGGTTCCCAGGCTAGGGGTCAAATTGGAGATGTAGCCTCTGGCTTACATCACAGCCACAGCCACACCAGACCTGAGTCGCATCTGCAACCTACACCACAGCTTAGGGCATCACCATACCCTTAACCCACTGAACAAGGCCAGGTATTGTACCTGCAACCTCATGGATACTAGTCAGATTCACTTTCACTGAGCCACGATGGGAACTCCTTAGATTCTGTTACTTGCATTAGGAGTAGCTAAACAAATAAAGACAAATATGATGCCTCAATTTAGAGCATTCAATGGAAAATCATTCTCACTTTTGCAGAATATATGAATCATAGTAGCCACTTTTGAAACTACCTAAATTTGTATAATGCCTCAAAAAGCA
This sequence comes from Phacochoerus africanus, assembly GCF_016906955.1. Lineage (NCBI taxonomy): Eukaryota > Metazoa > Chordata > Mammalia > Artiodactyla > Suidae > Phacochoerus > Phacochoerus africanus. Next base: position 36,465,517 of record NC_062545.1, read on the forward strand.
TTAAGCTAAAAGAGATATTTGCTAAACAAGTAACCCGAGGAAACCCACTTGTGTAATGCGTGTAAAAGGGTCAACAAAAAGACACAAAGGCCTAGGAAGCTTAATGCACAACATGCAAACTCAAATGAGGTGGGAATGAGGCAGCACTGGGAATGGAGCCCCATAGGGAATGAGGGTGGGGCAGTAGGGAGACCTGCCATATGGAGGAGACAAATTGATGCTGTCCCCAAAGAACCCGAGTTGCTTTTCCTGGCCTTCACTATCCCCTTCCCTAAAATAAAGGGAAGAGAAATCTTTGCAGAAGAAGGAAAATTAGCAGAGTCCTGGAATTAGGGTGGTATTTTGGTAGAAGAACATCATAATCAGAAAGTACATCAATAATTGTAAGATAGTTAATAGATGGCTTAGCCCCAGAAGTAGACATTGATCATGAAGCAGAGAATAGCCTTGTAAACCAGAATACAATACTGATCCCTTATCCCTGGGGGATAGGTTCCAAGACACCCAGTGGGCATCTGAAACTGTGTATAGTACCAAACCCTATACATATTATGGGTTTTTTTTCCTATACATATATACCTATGAAAAAGTGTAACTTAAACTAAACTTTAGGCATAGTAAGAGATTAACAACAATAACTAATAATAAAGTAGAACAACTGTTAACACCATAGTGTAATAAAAGTTATGTGAATGTGCTCTCTTTCTCTCTCAAAATATCTTATTGTACAAAGTTAATGCCTTTTCCATCCTAAGCACTTTTCATGCACTATGGCCCTAAATTTTGCAGTTGGAGTTGTGACACAAAAACTAGCACAAATTTCCTTTTCCTTCTTCACAAGATTCGTACTTAACTACAGAACTTAGAGGCCTCAGCACACTTTTTTTTTTCTTTTTTATTAAGTTGAGAACTTCCACATTTTCACTTCAAGGAAGCACTTCTCTTTGGCATATCCAAATCACCAGCATCGCTACTCTTGTGCTTTGATGTCATGATTAAATAAAATAAGGGTGACTTGAAAAAGGCACTGAGATAATGCAACACTCTATCTGATAACCAAAGTGGATACTAAGTGACTAGGGCGCAGGATATGCAGGACAAATGGATGATTCATGTCCCAAGTGGGACAGAGTAGGATGGGGTGAGATCACCTCATGATACTCAGAACTGTGTGCAATACAGAAATTATGAATTGTTTATTTCTGGAATTTTTCATTTAATATTTTCAGACCACAGTCGACTGTGGGTAACTGAAAGCTTGGAAGGCAAAACTGCAGACAAAGGAAGACTATTGCACTGGCTTTCCAGCATCTAGGATGGCAAATATCACCCTCCACTCCTCTCACATCCCCATTCAGTTTGGTTTTCTTGCCAATGCCAATGAATTTTACATAGATCCTTAGTATGCAATCAGTAAGAAATGAATGTATTAGCAGCAGAATTTTAGTATTCTCAGATTTAATGTTCATTCTACATATTACATTAGGCACTTTTTCAAGAAATTAAACCTGATTACCAAGGCTGGTACCAGTACTAGCTAGCAATGCTAGCAAGCTGCATTTTGCAACAGCTAGTTCTAGGAGTCCTTTGATGTGTTATTTAGGTGATGGTTGTGGGGATGGGGGCAAGCAAGGGGTAGAAGAAGTGATGGTGGGTGGGGAGTGGATTAAGCTAAAAGGGTTATTGCTAAACAAGTAACCTGGGGAGCCTCATGGAAAGATTATGACTGTCAAATGCGGTACATAAATTTGGTTCCGTTATACTCTAAGACATCTTAGAATTACAAAAGCTTTACTAGCCTAAACTTCTCTAAGTTAAGACAGTAAAATAAATACCAATATTCCTTGTTTCTAACTCATCATTAATTATAGCTAATTCAAAAAATATAAGCACCTCTAAGTGTAATTTAAGACTTGAAGGACCCCTCATTTACTTTCTAATGTATGGACCCAAGCAAAGATTTAATTTAAACATAAAGAATAATCTTAACATATCTTTGTAACAGCATGGGGAAAAAAAACATTTGTAGAATCATCAATATTGCAAATATCTAAAACTGCATTACATTTAGATGGAATAAAATTTGGAAATATATTAAATGCAGTTTCACTGTTCTTCACTTTTCTGGATAGAAGCCATTCTGGTGTTGTACTTCTGAAATCAAAAGACATATATTCTATATTCAAAAGTTTTATACGCAAGAAAAAAAACAGAGTAATATTTTGTTCAAACAGTTTTCAATCCTTTCTTTAGAAAACCTTATAGTACAAAATAAAAGTCTCATTGCCAAATACCCCAGAGATTGGTTTATACCCTCCTGCAAAAGTACCACCAAGGGGAAATGTTTTGACCCTTTCTTTCTCAGAGGTAGATCACAAGGGACCTCAGAAGGCAGTGAGCAAAAGCATTTTGAAATTAAATGCCTCATTTTATTAAAGCAAATTTCACCATCAACTGACATTCTTAGCCACAAACTTTCACATAACACCTCACTGTTTATTTGTTTGAGCTGTAAAGTAGAAGTTTCACCTTCTTGAAAGCCAAACTGTATACAGCAGGAAAGCTGCTTTCTTTAAAACAACCATGACACAAAGTTTATAGCAAAGATATTTTTATAATGTTTAGTACATGGTAGCAGAATTTATCCCAGAGTGGAATTTTGTTTGTTTATTTTTAATGGTGGGTACTGCACTACATCTGACCTCTCCACCATGAGAAAGAATTCTCTCCATTCCTCACCGATATACTGCTTTCAAAGAGGTAGTTGCTAGCTTGGGAGGCAAAGTAGTGTGCAGACTGGCGCTGCCATGAATGGGGTTCCCAGAAGTCCATGAGCCACTTTCGTCCCAGAGGTTGGCCTGTTTTAAGAACTTCTCTTAATATATACATTTTCCTCAAAGGCCTTATTAAAAGATTCAGGACACCAGAAATTTTGGATAACCGAAACTTAAATTTCATATGATTAATAGTTAACATCCTTGCTACTTTCTGCTCCAAGTTTATCTTTAATGGAAAAATAAAAATCATAAAATAAAAAAAGATATCATCTCAATGCCTAAAATAATGATAAAGTTGATGATACTGATGGAATCTCTTATTAAGAAGACCTTGACTAAGTTTAATGGTAACCTACTCTAAGTCAATGTGTGTCTGTGTGTGTGTGTGTACCTACATGAGGTCAGCAAAATAAATACTGTTCTCACCTGGGTTTGTCTACTTTGCATACTAAAATCTTGCCTGAAATGAAAACATAGAATGCACTTGGTCCTGAATTCTAGAAATGATGGTGACTCTTACCTTAATACCTTATGAATAAAATCAAAGAAATCATTGAAAATGACAAATTCAAATTACAAAATCACAAAAATAAACGTTTTACTGCGCTCTTTAAGAATAAATATACCAAACAATCTCTGAAAGCAATGCAGTAGAAATCTGACGTAAACTTAATGGTTTCTTTTCATTACAAATCTGGTGAAATTTTTTTACACAATACGACTAAGTGAATAATCTCTCTTCTGGTCCAGATTGTATTGCTTTTTTTCCAAAGGTTGGCTAATTCTCTTCTTTGTACTGCATGAAATTGTAGCAAGACAGTCCCTGCTTTATATCAAGACTTTAGTTTCATTACTGCCTTATGAACTTGTTCAAAGTTCACCTTAAGTACAGCTTTATCACTTGATTTTCAAGCAGGCTAACTTTCTCTTTTAGGCTCTGAAAAATACCAGATTTTTCTTTCTATGGACAAGGATATTCGTGCCCCTTCTCTGTTCTCCACCAGAATGTAGAAATGGGGATGGTTGCACCCCAATTTTTTGGCAGAAGAGTAACTTTCTGAATGGAAAATTCATACGGAAATGTTAATATTCTATTTGGATCCCTTGAATTGCGATCATATTCCTCATAAACACATCACACAGGGCCAAATAATAAATCTAAGAGAAATAGCGGTTTTGCCTAGAAGACTATGTCTCAGTGGCCATTTTTCATTTACCAAAAATAGATTACTTAAATGGGCTCAGCATTCATATGTTATGCAGTGTAGGTAATCACAGCAGTAAAATGAAAGCTGGATTTGAAATGGCACATCTGAGGTATTTTACTCTAGTAGATATTTTGCTCTACGTTGCTATCATTTTACAAAGTGCCATTAATTAAAATTTGTAGTTAAAACCATTGGTGGTACTTGTAAAGTTAAAATGACAAAGTGATGCCCAACGTAAACCATCCTGGGAGAAGTTTTTTTTTAATAGATATTCCATTTTTGTTTTTACTTACAATATAATGTTCAGGTTGGTATTGCCTTAAATAGCAATAATTTTCTAGGAAATATCCACTTAAAAAAGAAAACTGTACAGTATACTCTAAAAGAATACTTATTTGACATTTTAGGTTATAGTAAAGCTTGTTTTTATAACAGCTGCAGTTGCATCAATATGAAGAGAGAGTAGTAAGGTAAATAACACTGAAGTCTTTCGGCCACATGGCTATTGCTAATCCATGTGCTTTATCCATGGTTCAGAGCAAGCTTATACTGCTATATTTTAAAACTAATGTGTCACCTTATGAAGCAGGGTCTAAACATTATTTTAAATATCTAAAAAGCAACTGGTTTCTACAAATCAATTTAATTTCCTGATCCAATTATAATTTTGATACCACTGAACATACTTTCATTTCCAACAAAAACAAATTTCCTGATAACACAAAAGTAAAAAACAAATAAATAAAAATGCTTTTTGCTGTCACTGTAATGCTTCTGTGGGACAATAATTTTAAAATAACACAAAATTTTAAACAATTTTAAAACGCATTTAGATTAGAACAGGTATTTGGCTAAAAACAGAAAGTTTGATGTATAAATTTGAATAAGTACAAGATATACAAAAGACAAAAAAAAATTCAAAAGTATAAAATCCTTAATTTTTACAATGGAGAAGAGTTATTATTGAGACTCCCAAGAGGGAACATGGTAGTGAAGATGACAGCAACCCCCTTCCCCAGTCAGGCAGTCTTTGGTAAGCAGCCAATATAAGGATTAGAATATATAGATTCTTTTTTACAATGTTAACTAACCTTAACTGGATAAAGCTGAGTAATGTCTTTAAGAAGTCATCACTCTGACAACTACATTTAAATCCAGTCATGGGCATTTTAAATTATTTTTTACAACCAAAGAGAAAAGTCTTTGTTAAAGGCAACTCAGTAAAAAGGATACTCAAACCAGTACTTGTTTTTCAACTGCTTGATGTTTCCATAAAAACCAGTTTCAAAACAGGAAAGTAAAATTTTCACGACAGGACAAATATTGATAATCAGAGAATGGAATCAGCTTTTGGTGTAAAAGAAAACTTCATGCTTAAAATGACTAATCAACTTATTAGTTGATAGTGTCAAACATTTTAATATACTCATATACTATTCCTTTACTTGGTTCTTTTACCTAAGAGTTAGAGAAAATCATGGGGAACCAATAATTTGGACATTTAATTGATCTTTGATTAAAGAAGATTGATTTCCTTTTTCACCTCAATAATTTAAAAATGGCATTAATTTGCTTTACACTGCATTGCAAGATATGTTAAGTGAATTTGAGCATTGGATGAAAAGAGTTGATCCTGAGAATTAGTGGTTTGAAATTTATTTTAATTACATGAAATCGAAGTCATGGCATTATGGGTAAAATAAAGAATATCCCGGAGTTCCCGTCGTGGTGCAGTGGAAATGAATCTGGCTAGGAACCGTGAGGTTGCAGGTTCAATCCCCAGCCTTGCTCAGTGGGTTAGGGATCCAGCATTGCTGTGAGCTGTGGTGTAGGTTGCAGACGCGGCTCAGATCTGGTGTTGCTGTGGCTCTGGCGTAGGCTGGCGGCTACAGCTCCGATTAGACCCCTAGCCTGGGAACCTCCATGTGCCGCAGGTGCGACCCTAAAAGAAAGACAAAAAAAAAAAAAAAAAAAAAGAATATCCCTAACCGCCAACAAATTGTCCTTTCCCTGAGTCCCTGTCAATCTACAATATCATGTAACCTCTGAACCTCTCCAAAAGAGATCAATACTTCTGTCCAAATAGAGGGAAAATATTCTACAGCGCATTTGCAGTACTAGTCTCGTTGAATTGCTTAACTGATTGTCTCTGCACTGACTGTCTTGTCGTATGGAGAAGAGAAAAGATAAACTGCCACCTGAATTTACATATTTATATGAGAGACTGTGTTCTTAACATATTATGACATCTAGACCAAAAAGCAAGTAGAAATTGTTCAACGTTGAACCTGAAATGAGGGTCACTTCTCTCTAATTCAGCACAAATTTTTGAAGTTGACAGATCCAGTGATGAAAAAATACTATCCATTAGCCAAGAAGTTTAGTTAAAAAAATTTGTTTTCCTGATAGTAATTATTTTAAAATACTGCTTTCTCTTAAAGCAGCCCCATCACACCATAAAATATGATGCAATTTTTATACAAATTCACAGAAATTTCTTGGAGTATGTATTAGAAGGGGTTCTTCAGAGAAACAGAACCAATAGGAGCTATGTGTAAGAGAGATTGATTACAGGGCTTGAGCGGTGCAGTTACAATGTGGGTAAATCCTATGATCTTCAGGGTGAGTCAGCAATCTGGAAACCCAGGAAAGACTGAAGGGAGGCAATTCAATAGATGATTCTAAGGCTCAAAGAAGAGACCTAGACCTTGGATTAAAAATTTTAAATCAATATATGAAAAGTAGTTGAAGGCACAGGAAAGAAGTGATTACATAGGCAGAGAGGTACAGAATGGAGTTTACTTGTCTCCAAAATCTAGAGCTGGGATAGACAGAGGAGGACACAGTAAAAGTTTCTGAGCACTGGTGGTAACAGAGAGAAATCAAGACTAGCAGAAGCCTAGAGATGTGTACGTTTTATCAAAGAGGCAGTGTCAGCCTTTTCAGGTGCTCTGGGGAGCAAAATAAGTTGAGGACTAAAAATTGTTGGCTTGGGCAAAATATAAGTAGTCAGTCACCTTGAGAGCTCTTTCAGGGCAGCAGAGAGAACAATAGCTTCATGAACACTCTGCCACTTTTGCTTCGGGGCCTCAGCATCAGAGCTCTACCAGTGATCCACTGCCTACACCCAGTGCCCTCTTGCTTGCCTCTCTTCCCAGAGCCAGTCCACACTGCCACCCTCTGGTAACAAGTCCACCAGATTGAGGACCCTGTCTCTATTTCAGGATCTCAGTGACCTCAGCACCATGAGATGACTCCTCTCCAGCCAGAGTGCAGTGACCATGTTCTACTATACTCACAGCTGGGCCAGCGGAGTGTACATCATGCCCTCCTTGGCTTTGACCTTAGCACCACATTTAAGAACACCTGCACCAAGGAGAAGGTGGAGCCCTGGAGCCAAATGACTGCATCACCGAACCTATACCACCAAGGTGCACTTCCCTGCACAGCAGACTCTGATCCTGAAGGCCCAGCCCAAGGGCTAGGGAAGGCACATCCGGGGACCTCTATAAAAAGGAGATGCAAGAGCAGCGCCAGCAGATGGGTCTGTGTACCAGCGAAAGGTAAGCTCAGGGAAGCAACCTGACTTCCCAAGCTCTGGAAGAAGTTGCAAGAGGAGATGCTTCAGAGAGGAGCTCAGAGGGAAGAAACTCGGAGCACTCTGCAAACTTTCAGACAGGATGTTGACAATATTTCTCTGGCCTTCCTTGACCTTGAACATAAAGTGGATGCCTTGCAAGAAAAGATTGACTTTTTGAAAAAAACTGCCACAATGATAAAAGCTGTAAGCTGCAGGCCCAGATTCAGGGGTAGCACAGGCAAACTGGGGTGCATGTTTCGAAGCCAGAACTCACAGCAGCTCTGTGGGATGTATGGCAGGAGAATAAAATGTGGCTGCCAAGAACCTTTGGGAGGTTGTAGAATGGTATAAGTCCAAGTTTGCTATCTTTGTCGAGCTCTGTTAAACTAGAGCAATGATGCCCTGAGACAGGTGCAGCAGAAGCTAGAGTACCAGAACCAAATTTAGTCCCTTACCTGCAAAGTGCATGGCTTAAAAGAACTAATGTGTCTCTGTGCACCCGCATGTTCATTGCAGCACTATTCACAATAGGCAAGACATGGAAACAACCCAGATGTCCATCGACAGAGGATTGGATTAAGATGATGTGGTATATATACACAATGGAATACTACTCAGCCATAAAAAAGAATGACATAATGCCATTTGCAGCAACATGGATGGAGCTAGAGAATCTCATACTGAGTGAAATGAGCCAGAAAGACAAAGATAAATACCATATGATATCACTTATAACTGGAATCTAATATCCAGCACAAATGAACATCTCCCTAGAAAAGAAAATCATGGACGTGGAGAAGAGACTTGTGGCTGCCTGATGGGAGGGGGAGGGAGTGGGAGGGATCGAGAGCTTGGGCTTATCAGACACAATTTAGAATAGATTTACAAGGAGATCCTGCTGAATAGCATTGAGAACTTTGTCTAGATACTCATGTTGCAACAGAAGAAAGGCTGGGGGGAAAATGTAATTGTAATGTATACATGTAAGGATAACCTGACCCCCTTGCTGTACAGTGGGAAAATAAAAAAAAAAAAAGAACTAATGTGTCTCTGGAGGTCCACATGCATGAAATGGAAGAGAACTTTGCTGTGGAAGCTGCTAACTACCATGACACAACTGGCCTCCTGTAGAATGAGATTCAGAACAGGAAGAAATGGCCCATCACCTCCGAGAATATCAGGACCTGTAGAATGTTAGCACAACCTGATTTTCAGATCGTCACCTAACAGGAAGCTACTGGAAGGTAAGGAGAGAAGAGTTTTTCTTGGCTCCTCCCAAATATTTCCTCTCTGAACTGAGGGAAACCATTCTGGATTCACTCCTTCCATCTTGAGTGGCTGACAGTCACTCAAAATGGACACTTCTAATACAGAAGGTTAAAACTAGAGATAAACAGGTTTTCAGCAAACCTTCACAGCATCATTGTGATACTGATGCCAATTGCACATACTCAGACCAGCAATATATTTCCAGCAAGAACAAAACAAAATCCATATCTTATAGACGTAGCTTTCTTATGCCTCTATGCCATTTTTTTTTTGAAGCATAAGACAGATTTGGAAGAAAAATAAGCACTTGTTAAGAACCAACACTCCTAAAGAATTTAGAAAAAAAATTACAACATAATCTAGTTTACAGAGAAGTCTAGTGCTACACTAGCTTTTAAAAAATATTTTGAATACCATTGAAACTTCTTTTTTTTTCCTCCAGCAAGTATTCAACCAACTTGTTTCTGCTTCAGTATATCTTCAAAAAAACAAACCAGCAAACAATAAGCAGGGGGAAAATGTCTTTTCAGAATGGGTTGAAGAGAGCCTGGAAAGTAAGATAATGAAAAGAGCAGAATAAGTTCACTCTTTGAGGAGTTTTGCTATTAAGAGGAGACTACGAGAGCAAAAGCTGAAGGAGAACGTGAGGTCAAGAGATGAATTTGGTTTTTGTTTCTGAAAGGTAGGTGATATCAAGATGTGTGTGGGCTAATCCTGTAGCTAGAGAGAAGTTGTGGTGTGGCAAAAGGGGGTGGGGTGTGATATAATTGCAGAAGCAAAGCCATTGAGGAGAAAGGGGATGAGGCCCAGGGCTTAAGGAGGAGCTGGCCTGAGGAGCAGACACTTTCTCTTTCATAACAGGATTGAGAGCTGAGTGAACAGGTGTAGAAGGCACGTTTTCACGACTGGTGGTGGAAACATGAGATGTCATTTTCATCAGATTACATTTGTTTTCTCTCTGCCTATTCTGAGAAGTCATCATATAAATGTTAAAAGGGAAGAGCTTATTAAAGATTTGAGGAGAAAAAAAAATTGGAAGGTGAATTTACTAGGAGAGTAGTACAGTGGTGTTCTGGAAGTGTTGAGGTGTCCCTTCAAGATTTAAATTAAGTCCAGCTTTTATTTTGCCAAGTTTGGATGTTCAGGAGCTCTTAGAAAGTAAAAAGAAAATGTGTTTCATCAGCCCTAGGTTTTGTCAGATGGATGCGATAACCATGGAATCTAAGAAAAGCAGGATGAAGGTGAAGTTATAAAGAAGGTATCAGTACCTGAATATTTGATAATCAACTTTATTTTCTCTCTGCTGTCACACATGTATTTTCTAAAAATACTAGAAAGCTGGCTCAGATATAAAAAATAAACAAGTTAGTACATGTGACCTTGAATCTTATTCCAAATCAAACTTTGGCTCAAGTTATTTGAGCACAGACTTTGAATAGCAAGATAAATAGCCTATATACTTTGTGCTAAACCACTTAGAACACATATCATACAGGTCAATTGAAGAATGCATTTATAAATAGAACTGTTTAAACAATCAAAAGTGGAAGGAAGAGGCTAGAAGTACACCAAAAAAGATAATAATACAAAAGCAATTAGAGCATACTCAATAAAAGGAGAAAAAGAGGACACAAAGGCTATGTCTAAATGATGCCAAAACAAGCAGTTGATAAAGGAGACATCTAGTCAATCACCTGGATGTTTTGTCTACGAGGAACCTAGTAACTGACTTGACAGATTTCTTTTTTCACTGGATTGAATGAAGTGGTTGTTTTGGATGTTGACATATACATAATGTGAGGCAGAGAAGAAAAATAAATGGTCTATTTGGAAAAGAAAAAAAAAATCCCTGGGACTTCTAAGTGATAAGTGATTAGATGAAAATTGAAAAAAAGAGTAGATTGGGGAGGAATGAATTTAGTTGCATAAATTTGAATTTGAAGTATAACAAACAGTAACTTACTTTCCAAAATTATTGGAGACTCTTCTGTGAAACAATGAAAATATTTTAAGACTACAAAGATAAAGTTAGAAATTACAAAGGCTCAGCTTTTCATCTCCTAAACTGAATCCTTCTATGTTTATTAGTTGTATGTCCCTAAAGTATAATTTATCCTCACTGAGTTATAATTCAATTTGCTATTACAATAGGGTTCACTTTCCCACCCTCTCTCTACTTTTAAATACAGATGTTTGAGCTGTTCTCCCTAACACTCTACAACTATACTAACAGCCACCAGAGCCAGTTTATGCAAATTCTATTTTTGTCAAGTGGGTATATGGAAAGACATCCTACAAACCAGCATGAAATTTTTTTTATTTTTATTTATTTATTTATTTATTTATTTATTTATTTATTTATTTATCTTTTTGCCTTTTCTAGAGCCGCACCTGCGGCACATGGAGGTTCCCAGGCTAGGGGTCCAATCAGAGCTGTAGCCGCTGGACTACGCCAAAGCCACAGCAAAGCAGGATCCAAGCCACGTCTGGGACCTACACCACAGCTCATGGCAACACCGGGTCCTTAACCCACTGAGCAAGAGCAGGGATCGAACCCGCCACCTCATGGTTCCTAGTTGGATTCGTTAACCACTGCGCCACAATGGGAACTCCCAGCATGAAATTTTGAAATATCAACTCATAAATTTTCCAATGGCAAGAATACCCCCGAGAAAGCAAATTCTGTTTGGGAAATAATATAAGTCATATTATGCACTATTTTTAATGTATTCTCTTTGGGAAGTGGTATGAATAGTAAGGAAAATGGAGAAAGAAAATCAATGCAGTAAAATAGTTTAACAGAAATACTCCTTAATGACAACAAAATTTACATATAGACACACAATCATTTTTCAATTTTGTATGCAATATAGGTGAAGATTTACAGAAATCACAGAAACTAATAATACATCACTCAATTGATTCCACAGTAAAATCAGGCCAACACTATGTTGAACTTTTGCTGCTGTTTCTGGTTTGTCTTCCTGAATATTTTATTACAGAGTCTCTTAAAATGGGTCATTTCCAATCATTTTTTTTAGGTTCCATTGAAGAATTATATGGAAATATCTTGACAAGAGGCATCAAACATACCAATCTTGAACTACTTTTCCAGTGATTATTCTCTGGCTTCTAAAGGTCCTTTGTGTGAGGCTCTGAGACACCATTCTGACCCAGAGCAGGTCCTCTTTCAGAATTCCCTTCTGTCCCCTCTGTAAGAAATGTCCTCTTACTTTCTAGGGGGCCATGTAGCCTATTAGGAAAAGCACTGTCTTGAAAAAAAACCACAGATTCTGATTTCGTTCCTGGTCTTGCCACAGAATAACTTTATGATTTTGGACAAGTTGCCTAAATTTTCTCTGTGGAGTCAGACAGATGATTAATGGCTTAAATGAGATAGCTTATGAAAATCAACCAGTACTTGCCTGATTTTTTTTTTTTTACTGTTTTGCATCTTTAGATATGACATACTTCAAAATCCATTTTAATATAAAGTATTCCACTTAAAATGTAAGCTGCTTCTTTATTCATAAAATAACTATGTTAATTGCATCAAATAAGATGTCGAAAAATAATAATTTGTTAGTAAGAAATCCCTAAGTATCTCTTACAGAGAATATTTAATTAAGAGAATTTTTAATTAAGAGAATTAAGAATTTTTAATTAAGAGAATTAAGAATATTTAATTAAGAGAATATAAGTATCTCTTATAGAGAATGTTTAGTTAACAGAAAAAGTTCAGCTCCGTCTTGATTCCAAAAATAGGCTCATATTTTTTGTTTTTGTCTTTTTTTAACCCAAACTGTCCCTTTTCAGATTTCCCAATTATTTTTATAATTTTCTAGACAAAAAAAAAAAAAAAAGTAAGGAGTTCCCGTCGTGGCGCAGTGGTTAACGAATCCGACTAGGAACCATAAGGTTGCGGGTTCGGTCCCTTGCTCAGTGGGTTGACGATCCGGCGTTGCCGCGAGCTGTGGTGTAGGTTGCAGACGCGGCTCGGATCCCTCGTTGCTGTGGCTCTGGCGTAGGCCGGAGGCTACAGCTCGGATTTGACCCCTAGCCTGGGAACCTCCATATGCCGAGGGAGCGGACCTAGAAATGGCAAAAAGACAAAAAAAAAAATTTCTGATAAGCATTTGCACTCATCATCCAAAGGTATAATAGATTATTACCTTGAGTTCAATACATTTTGAATCATAATGTGTAAATTTTTTTTCTCAAACTTTGAATCCAAACAGACATTGCCATTTCAGTGTCCAAAAGTTTCCCACTTCCTAGCCTTGCACAAAATATAAGATTTTTCACTGACTCTTAGACAAAACATATGAGCAATTAAGGAATCATTTCTACTTTCTTACTTAATCAGATGCTTACTAAAAGTTTGTGCCAAGTATAATATAAATGACATAAATATTTATATTTAAACATTAGGTAACATTCAATATAAGTCATTACTTTTGCAAAAATCCCTTTTATTAGTCATCTTAAATAGTGAACAAATAAAGGACATATTTTAAGAAGGAAAAGACAGTCAAGTCTTCACAACTTTTTCTTTTTTTAGAGAATTTTTAAGTGCTAACTTTTCTAAAAGATTTGGAATGATTTTAAGAGCAATAGAAATGTTTTCTTCTCTATTAATTTGCTAGATCTCACTTCAAACTCTCTTTATTTTCTGAAGTATTGATCATAAGTAACATCTGCCATCCATCACAGACTGTCATCTGAGGAGAAAAAACAAGGAATGCTCCAAGCCTGTTTTGAGAGTGCTGGGGAAATAAGTTGTTTAGACAAAGTAAGATGTGTTAAATATAAAAAGCAGCCAATCTTGAAAGAGAGGTGTTTCCTGTGCGTTAAAGGAAAAAGGCAAAAAGCAAAACAAAAACGTTTTCAGAATCTATCCTGCTCCTAATAAAAATGTAAAAATTAATTGAATACATGAACAAAATTCTTTCCTCATCGATATGGTAGAAAAGTTCAAAGTTAAATCAACTTTTGGACGTTTCTCTCCATTGGGCAAGAGACGAAAATGAAGACAATTTGACTACCCTCTTTTGGTAACAGAAAATTATGTGCTCAGGAATGGGATATTATAAAAAATAAATTCATTCCAAAATTTTGTGACCACTAAAAAGAACTATGGATTTGGGTCAGATTAAGAAAGGCTATCAGATAGATTTGTATAAATCTACAAAATCCCTGTTATCCTCTACTCCCCACCACTTCACCAGAAGACTAGAGATATTTGAGGAGATTCCTTACACGCATACATAACTGAGCTACAATAAAAACAATCGCCTAGTTTCTCAGTTGAAATTCCACGTAAACAACTGAGTTACTAGTCTGCATCTGTCCATTTGAGGTTGGGGAGGAGTGTAGGGACAGCAGAGAATTTGACTACATAGCAGAGTGGAGAGACAATGCAGTTTATAAAAATAAATTCAGTGAAGCAGCCTGTACTCTCATTTCTTTGGGTGACAGTAGGTAAATATATGCCTCAATGACCAAATGGACAATATAGAAAGTCACTGAAATTTAGTTCTCTGGTGTTCTACCAAAAGATCTTGGCAAGAGTTTAGGGATAAACAGTGAGAGGTAAGATGATTTAAGAAATTGTTCAGAAGAGAGTAAGCCATAAAATTATCATCCTCATCTCTAAATGATGAAATGAAGAATTTCCCAAAGGCACCTCCAAAAAACCAACTCATGAAATACTTAAGATACCACCATTTAAATGACTGCCACAAAGAGGGCTTCAAAGGAGGGACAAGACAGTTAACCAAGAGGGGCGTGTGATTTCCACCATAAAGCATTCCTCTCAATGCCTGGATAAAAATGGATCCAGAAGAGGGAGAAAAGGATGAGGTAAAAAAAAATAGCCCTTACTGCTGCCACCACTGGTCCTTGGCCCAGGGTCAAGATTTAATTTAGAGGGGAAAAGATATAAATTTGAAATTCTAAACTAGAAAATTAAACTGAACTAGGTTTTTAACGTATACTTTAAAATGATCAGAAAGCTATGGGAGTCACTCAATCTATCACTGAGAGAAGGGAAAAGATTTGCCCTCATAAGGAGACTAGACGAAAAATAATATTGCTTCATGTTAGTACCCCCCAAGTTCAGATTAGTCAATAAAATGTTTCTTTAGTTGAGTAATCAAATTTAATTATACTCTAAAAATTTGTTCTAAATTCGTTTATATAATAGATTGCTCTCTAAAGCTAGTTTGTTTCTCTTAAAACATATAACAAGATAAGCTCTAACAATGAAAACCAGTGCAATCAAAATCCAAGACCTGATTCCATTTGTTTTTCATATTATTCTGCATGAAAATTGTCCCTTGGTCATTGACTTTCTCCTCCAGTTTTCATTAATAGATCGCATATATTTGCATTAATGCTCTTACCAAATTCCATGGAATTTGCTTAGTGTTCTTATTAATGTTTTTTATGAGTCATTTTATCAAAATGTGCTTATATAACAGGAAAAAAGTATAACACATTTATGTAATTTAAATTAAAAATTACCTTTAAATTGTCAAATACATTTTTGAGGGTTCACGAAGGAAATTTACTAGTTTAATAAGAAGAAAAAGCTTAACTAAAGTTCGATGCATTTATATAATGTAAAATTATCTTAATAATTATAAAAAGTCAAATTTTCATTTTTACTTTAAAAAATTAATTAAAATTAGATAAAGGGGCATTTCTAGTCTTGTTGCATTAGACTAGTGTTGACTGTGTTATTCCCACAGCATTTCTACATTGCCTTGCCAAGGCTCTTTACTCAAGATTGGAATTTTTATTAAATCCAAAGTACATATTACTGGTAGGAATAACTGAATACAAAATAAAGCTGATTATAGCTAAAAATGAAGGAATTAACATTGTTATTGACAAAAAATATGTTTTAATAAAGTCTTTAGCAAAATTTAGCTCTTTAAAATTCAATCCAGGAAAAAAAAAAAATGGCTGTTCCAGAAACGAAGACTTTTTAAAATGCTCCTAGTGGAAGAAACTAGCATTGTAAAAATTTGCTATCATGAACAAGAAAAAAAGAAATTATATTAAATATGTATTATTGGAGTTCCCATCCTGGTGCAGCAGAAATGAATCTGACTAGGAGCTGTGAGGTTGTGTGTTCGATCCCTGGACCCACTCAGTGGGTTAAGGATTGCTGTGAGCTGTGGTGTAGGTCGCAGACGAGGCTCAGATCTGGCATTGCTGTGGCTCTGGTGTGGGTTGGCAGCTGTAGCTCTGACTAGACCCTTAGCCTGTGAACCTCTGTATGCTGTGGCATAGGTTGAAGATGTAGCTCGGATCCAGTGTTGCTGTGGCTGTGTGGACTGGCCTGCAGCTGCAGCTCCAATTCAACCCCTAGCCTGGGAACTTCCATGCCACAGGTGTAGCCGTAAAAAAAAAAAAGAAAGAAAGAAATGTCTGTTAAAATCCAGTGGAGATTATGAATGAGCAGTTGGATAGGAAATTCAGAGTTTAGGACAAAGACCATGCTGGAGATAAACTATTAGGATTTGTCAGCATTTCGATGGTGTTTAACTCCAAGGGACCAGATGAGTTTACAAATGAATGAATGGGAGTTCCCGTCGTGGCGCAGTGGTTAACGAATCCGACCAGGAACCATGAGGTTGCGGGTTCGGTCCCTGCCCTTGCTCAGTGGCTTAACGATCCGGCGTTGCCCTGAGCTGTGGTGTAGGTTGCAGGCGCGGCTCGGATCCCGCTTTTTTTTTCACCTTCAAGTCAATTACTAATATTAAAAACAGAATATAGGAGTTCCCGTCGTGGCGCAGTGGTTAACGAATCTCACTAGGAACCATGAGGTTACAGGTTCAATCCCTGCCCTTGCTCAGTGGGTTAAGGATCCATGTTGCCGTGAGCTATGGTGTAGGTTGCAGACGCGGTCAGATCCTACGTTGCTGTGCCTCTGGCGTAGGCCGGTGGCTACAGCTCCGATTCGACCCCTAGCCTGGGAACCTCCATATGCCATGGGAGCAGCCCAAGAAATAGCAACAGCAACAACAACAACAGCAAAAGACAAAAGACAAAAAACAAAACAAAACAAAAAACAAATGAATGAATGAAGACAGAGAAGTTAAAAGGACTGAGATTATGGCAGTGCAAAATGGAGAGGTCAGAAAGAAGAGGAATCAGCAAATAACAATGAGAAAGGACCAGCAATGAAGAAGGAGGAATCCTGAAATGGTCAGATGATCTTACCCATACATACACTTAAGGAAAAACACTAAAACTTCTAAAGAATTAATTCAAATCCCAAAAAACAACATATTTAAAAGTAATGTGTTTAAAATAGAAAAATTATGAGGAAAAGATATACTATTCCTCTTCTGGATTCTATTCTAAGGTAAACTAAAAATACTTTACCACATAACTTTTTTTCTAGTTAAATCTAAACAGAGCATGCACTTCTTCTATATGATTTTATCTATTTCTATGACCAATAGCTGAATAATCGGGGCAATTTCCAGTGAGTTAAAATGTTTAGGCTTCATTACAAAAGCTAGGGGTGGAAACCCAATACATGCGTTCAAGAAAGAAAAATAAATTTTTCAAGCATCTGTGACTAAAAACCATGAATGAAAATGGAATAAAATAATAGAACTATAGACTTAGACTGAAAGAGGCAATGTACCAAAAAAGAAGAAAAAAAAAAGGAATTCAAGTCAAAAGGACAGTCTGGACCCAAGAAATCTGAAACATCATTTATTAAGTATGTGCAAAACCTGTTAAATGTTAATTAAGTATGTGTTAATGTGTTAATAAGTAAATGTTAAATGTTAATTAAGTATGTGTAATACTTGTCAATTACTAGGCAGAAAAAAGTGTACTGAGCAAAAAAATTTTAGTTAACAACTTTATTATTTTGTTATATGTTCTACATTTTACAAAGAAATTCACTGAAAAACTGACACAATAAGTTACTTTTGAAGGATCCACACATTAAATGACATTCAGGATTTAAACTCAAAGCATCTAAAGCTATCAGATTCTAAGGCCTATGTTTTCACTTGTTTTTCCAGTCTGCCTTAGTTTAAGCTTGAAAAAAATCTTTTAAAATATTTGTTAAGAGCTAACATTATGAGTTAAGAAATTCCTGTTTTCTCAAGTGTGTGTGCTTAACTCTAGAGCACTGCAGAAACATGTTAATCATCTCACATAAAACAAAATCAAACAGAAATACGGTACATCCTCACGGACTTCCAATTTTACTCAAAGTCAAAAGAATTTAATATTTAAGCTCTTTGTAGTTTTTGCCACAGAAAGGTCAAGGCAAAGACAATAGTTTCCTATTTTCAATGTTGTTTAATTTTGTGTTTCCACATGAAGACCAGAGAACAACTTACTGTGCAGAGTATAACTGGAGCACTTGGTACACTGAGGTATAAATCAACCCAGTGTTTTTAACATAAGAGCCCAATTAACAGGACTGGCACTTACTCATTAAGCAAAATCAGATTCGACTAACATCTCACTAGGCTGCATGATTACTGTGAATGTCCCAAACCAGAAGAATACATATTGTGGTTTCTCTCTGTTATCAGAACCCTACATCCTTAAAGAGACTGGGGGGCTGGAGAGAGGAGGGAAGGAAGGAAGAGAAAGCTAATTTAAGGAACCAGTGGACGTTATTTTGTTGTCGTTTAATCTTTCTTTTGTTTTCTTTTTTTCTTTTTCTTTTTTTTTTTCCTACTGCTGCACCTGCAGCATATGAAAGTACCCAGGCATAGGTCGAATTGGGGCTTTTGCTGCCAGCCTATGCCACAGCCACAGCAACACAGAACCCAAGCTGTGTCTGGGACCTACACCACAGCTCTTGGCAACACCATATTCTTAACCACCCTGAGTGAGGCCAGGGATCGAACCTGCATCCTCATGGATCCTAGTCGGGTTCTTAACCCACTGAGTCACAACAGGAGCTCCCTTTTTTTCCCCCCTTTTTTAAAAAATTTTTCATTAGAGAGAAAAAATTGGCTCCTCCAAATTACAACTCCATTCTCTCCATGTTTTATTTACAACTATGATAATGCACTCAGTTTTGATTCCTAACACAGTAAGTTTCAGAATAACCCCAAATGACAAAAATTCAGCTTTTTCATGATCTTACAGATACTCTCCAGTTGCCTAAAGACTTTATATATACTATATGTACATATACATTTATATGTATATATGTGTATATATATGTATTTATATACATGTATATATGCATATATGTTTATATCATTTATATAACATTTGCAACTGAAGAACACGGACATGTAGATAAAAATTGAAAGCCTGATGTGAACTGACAACACCTAAGAGAAATAAAGGAAAACAGCAAGTAACGATAAAGAGCAATAGATTCTGTTTTGGCCAAAACCCTGATTGCAAGACTATCGATATTAAGTTAATTGTCTCAATGTTCCATTTGGATTTGTGAGGGAAGGCTCAATTTGGGTTTGCTAAAATGACATCATCAGCCAAAAATAGCCATAAAGATGCCAAGGGGAAATGAAATGTGACAATGAAAAATCAAGAAGAAACCAAATATAATGCCTGATCCATAACCACCTGTTTATATTGAGGTAGAATGTTAGATTGACTCTTCACTACAGTAGTGATAGCAGATATTAAGAAAGTAGCCTGTATATTAACTCTGCCAAACTTAAAACCGTGTCATCTAAGATATCATATTCAATGGAAGAATATTCATTGCTGGTAGAGGAAAGGCCACACATACTGGCTTCCCTTCCACTCTACCCACTTTCTTCCTTGCTGCCAGGGACTATAATGGAGAGAGACCATGATGCTTCCCAGCCAGCTCTGGCTCTCGCTCCTCAGTGATCTTATGGTATGCTTGGCGTAGGTGGCAATAGCAAAATGGATGGAGGCAAGGGAGAAAAGAAAAAAAAGGCAAATACCAGCAGTATTTTTTCCTTTTTTTTTTTCTTGAATCTCTCACCTAAATCCATTGAACTCTCTCCTCTCTCCTCTGCACCCCCACCATATTTCACACACATGCCACCCACATATCTGATAAATTTGGTCACAGGTTTTGCCCATAACATTTTCCCCAGTTTCAATCTAACCCCACATATAGAATTCCTCTCTGTTCAAGTCCTGAGATCCTCACTCTTTCTCCAAGGAAAGAGTTACCAGAATTATATGGCAAAATGTATTTTAAACTTTTATTATGCCCAATCATGCAAGTTATTTAATTCAGCCAGTGACTTAATATACATTTCAAATCTTACAGAGATGCTGCAAGGCGATTATTATTATATTTATTTTGCAGGTGACAAATAGTTTAAATAACTTGCTCAAAGGGAAGAGTTGGAGGGTTGAGGAGCTAAAATTTGAACCTGGGTATGTGTCATTCTAATATGTTTGCTTTTCCTCTGCCTCCGATATTTCACTTCTCAGCACATTTTAAGTTAAACAGGTTTTTTGCAGACTGCCTGGAAACCTACCCATTGAGTATAACACTGTTTCTATGGGAAAATACATTCAAAGTTTCAAATCACCAATTTACAAATGATCATACAGACCACAATCATTTCTTAAATTGTGACTTGTCTGCACTACCAGAGTGTGCAAAAATATGCTCTTAATCCAAATGATGAATCATGTGGCTGAGAATTGAGCTGGGAAGTGAACACAAATTTTCTTTGACCTTTGGGTCCCTGCCTTCTTCTGCTCTGCTGGTGAACCCTTGTTTTTCTACAAAATAAAAGCTCATTACTCCCTAAGGTCTCATTTCCCTTTTGAAATAGGGCAAGCTAAAAAAAGTAAATAAGTTGTACAAACTTTCCAAATTTTGCCACAAAGTTGATAAGGAAAGTTTGAGAGTTGAGTAGGAAGCTTGAACATCTCCTTCAATGCAAATAAAGTTGAAAGACTTGCTTCTCAAACTTTAGCATATACTAATCAATTCAGCATCCTACTAAAATGCAGATTCTGATTCAGTAGGTCTGGGATAATGGCTCTCTCTTTCTCCCCCCCCCCTTTTTTTTTTTTTTGCATTATTGCTAACAAACTCCCAGATGACACTGATGATGTTGGTCTCTGGACCCTATGTTGGATAACCATGGTTTACTTCATGTGAGGATTTTTCTGACTCAAACTATCAATATCATAGGCGTCAATTAATATTTGTTGATTTTAATTAACTAAAAATCCCACATCTAACATAAAAAAATCTTATATAATTAATACATACCACTCCAGCTGACTTATTATAGTCTTTTAATGAGTACAGTAACTATCGCTAGACAACCATGTAATGATAGTTCCCATCCCTTTCGACTTAATGAGGTATGTACATTTCTAACCTACTTGCTCAGAATTTTTATCCTTAAAGAAATAAAAAGAAAACTATGTTTGGATACTTTCTGGATTATATGTAAGTCATCAAACAGAAGCCACTATATTTTTTTCTTGGAGAAAAAGGCATGAGAAAGATGCTGGGAAAAAAAACTGCTGAGTATAATATCTCAATGCCTATGTGAAAAATTTAAGTGCTTACTCTACATACACATCAACTAAAAACCCACAGTCTTTATATGGCCCCATAGGGTTTTACTGATGCCTAGTCAATTTTTTATTGCTACTGAATAAAGTCTTTCTGACATAAGCATTTGACCTCTGACACAAGGAAGATTCTTTCTTGGTGGTCATCAGAACATAAATTCTTTTGCACTTCAATAGATGATGTAGTGTTTTATTATTTGGCAGAAACAGACAGCAAAAGCAGTCAGTAGAGATGGATATTGAATAGCCCCTAAATGAGACTTGATTAGAGTTCATAGAATTTAATTTCTTTTATAATTTGAGCAAGTTACACAAGAAAGACTATCCCGAATCTTTTTAGCAACTTTGAAGTTTTTGCTCTACATTTGATGATGGCTTCTAATTCTTGAATACAAATTAATGCCAACTGATTTTGAATACCTGTATTGATACCAGCATACGATTTATTTACTCCTGGTTTTGTTAAATTTGAGAGGAGCTCTATTTTTCTTTTTGTCGTGGCCAGATTAACAATGTCTTCTTCCAAATATGACCAAAACCATCACATAGAACTAAGTTATTTACTTTGAAAGTATACATCTTTTACTACAATTTACTGCAATTACTACTCTACAATAATAATCCACAATTGAAGCTTTGAAATAATAATACCTTACATTTATATCGTCTGCAAGTCAGTTTTTCATCCATTACCTTATTTATCCTAGACATTTACTATAGATTTACAAAAGCTAAAAAAGCCTGTTATTGTTTCCTCTCAACTGATGGTATTTCACACACCCATTAGTGAAACATCAGGCAAATCAGTTTGAAAAAGGAATCTCCTATTGTTTGAATCTATCTTCTGTTACCAAAATACCAAAGATCCTGTTTCTCTCCAGTTTTATTTACACGTGAAAGACAGGAGTCAAAGGTTAAAAGGAGGTCAGTTATTATGATCTGTTCTCACATTATGAACATTGATATCTATCTGCTTTTATTTCTCCGAAGAATAATCACTGTCACAGACTAATAGTAAATAAAATGATAATTGGTAAATAGCAGAAAAAGATAAAAGAACTGCTTAATATCCTAGGCAGTCAGCAGGGTCCCCAGCTAGTTACCCACTTGCATCTGGTTGTTGTTGTTTTCATGGGAAACTTAAGTTTCTGATGTAAAAAAAAAAAAAAAAAGTATTTTAATGCCAATTGCTAATTTTTAAATTAATACTTAGAAGTACTTGCAAGATAAAATAGTTTTTTAGGTCCTGTTTTTTGATTTGTCATCTTAACTCCTTTCATCTATAGGAAAATGCTATTTACTAACATTTCATCTGTTTTATTTCCCTAAAAGGCATTCATTACCTCTTTTCCAAAATTTACCCTCCAGAGTAAAATTTTCCTTAGTGGGTCTTATTTTCAAACTCTGTTTCATATTCTGTTTATCCTTTAGATGCAGGATCAGATTAAAAACAGAAGACATCTAATATCTTTATCTCTTTTGATATAAAAGATACTTGAGATGGAGTAAGTTTAGATTCTGAAACTAGATAAAAGGAAAACAAACAAAAAAAAAAGCAGGGGCCTCAAATTGGTAAGTCTATCTCCCTAAGAATTTGGTAAAGTTCTTTGAATGACATTTTTACAGTATTCCTGAGTGTAATCAAATAATACCTAAAATACCATAAATAAAATTATTTTAGTAGTCAAGTGACAAAATAAATATTGTATGCTTTCAAAACATTTTATCGGTGATCCACTTAGAAATTTTTAAATGTTCCCAGAAAATTACTTTCAAAGTTTCATAGCAAACGCTAACAGCAAATGGAAACCAATAATGATGAGGTTCTGATAAGGCTAAAAAATGAAGGGCAGAGTATGAGATCAACAAGGCAGCAGATGTGGAATTTCCATCATGACGTAGCATAAACGAATCTGACTAGGAACTATGACGTTGCGGGTTCAATCCCTGGCCTCGCTCAGTGGGTTAAGGATCCGGCATTGCCGCTGAGCTGTGGTATAGGTCACAGATGCAGCTAGGATCTGGCGTTGCTGTGGCTGTGGTGTAGGCCAGCAGCAACAGCTCCGATTAGACCCCTAACCATATGCCATGGGCGTGACCCTAAAAGGACAAAAGACGAAAAAAAAAAGAAAAAAGGCAGCAGATGTGCATTGAGCTAAATTGTATGCCTTCTCCATAATCATCATCATCATAATATGAAGGTTCTACTTCTGCTACTCTGTGGACAAGGTAAGACTCTTGAGGATATCATATTCAGCATGGATATTTCTCTCCATCTATAGTAGGAATGCAGAGCAAAGAACCAAGACAATTTAAAGTCTAAGTCAGGCCTACTTTCCCCCCTATTATGTTGTTACCTAAAATAATTCCAAAGAGTGATAATCTAGGACATTTACAGACACTTCAGATCAAACAAATGTTGATTTCCATTAGTCAAGATCACTGTCTCCAAGACTAGACTTGAGTCTTTTAGAAAAGTGCCTTATGCCTGTTTGGGATCATCGATTTCTTTGGTAATCTGATGAAATCTATATGTCTTAAATGCAAGTGTCCTAAAAATTAACAATTAAACACTTCAGAGGGGTTTCTAGATTCCCTAAGACCATGGTATACAGACTGTGGGTTAAGAACAGCTGGAAATGGAAAGGAAACAAATTGCTCATTTAAGTATTTTTGATTATTTGTGAATACCTTTGCTTTAAATACAACTTTCCCACCAGACACAGTATATTTTCTAGCATGAGTCATCATTTGTCCAAATAGAAATTCCTCCATAAAATGCATAGCCCATATATAAATCTCACAAATTCTTATTGAAGGAATTGACCTTAGATTGGTTCTCCTGGAAGCTTACTGTCTAGGAAGTTTATGTTCAACTTCTTCAGTCACACAAGTTTTGTTTTTACTTTTGACTACTTAATTCTTTCTGTGAGAGTACAAGTGCAATCCAGTTATAAAGTAGGGAGCTTAAAGTTATGAAAAAATAAAATTAATAAAACAAACCTTTATAAGATTAAAGAAGAAAAACCACATGACTGTCTCTAAACAAGCATATGATTATATCCCACATATATTCATGATTTTTATTTTTTATTTTGTTTTTTTTTTATGGTTGCACCCACAGCATATGAAAGTTCCCAGGCCGGGGTCAAATTAGAGCTGCAGCTTCCATCCTACACCACAGCCACATCAACGCCAGATCCAAGCTGCATCTGCAAACTATACCACAGTTTCTGCCAATGCCAGATCCTTAACTCAATGAGCGGGGCTAAGGATTGAACCCACATCCTCATGGATACTAGTCGGGTCCGTTACCATTGAGCCACAGGGGAATTCCTATATTCATGATTTTTAAAAAGACTCTCAGCAAACTAGGAATAAAAGGAACTGAATCTGAGCAGTTTGCAGCTAACACTATACTTAGTGCTAAAATGACAAAACATTTATTCTAAAATTGGGAAAATGCAAGAAAAACATTCACATTATTTTTTTAGCCATGCTTGTGGCATGAGGAAGTTCCTGGGCCAGAGACTGAACCTGCACCACAGCACTAACCCAAGCCACAGCAGTGATAACACTGGATTCTTAACCCACTAGGCCACCAAGGAACTCTACATCATATCTATTCAATATTCCATGTGAGGGTCTACTTGAGGAAATAAGGCAAGAAAAAACAAGACATAAATATCAGAAAAAAAGAAGTAAAACTATATTTATAGATGATATAATTGTATGTATACAAAATCTAAAGGAATCTTCGTAACAATCTAACTTCCCACTGGATGCAGTAAGTGAAAATCCATCGAGGTCTCAGGATAAATGGTCAAATACAAAAATATGAGTATTTCTATATATAAGTGACAAACAAATAAAATGTAATTAAACATTAATTCCATCTAGAGTACAATTAAA
Organism: Phacochoerus africanus; assembly: GCF_016906955.1. Taxonomy (NCBI): domain Eukaryota; kingdom Metazoa; phylum Chordata; class Mammalia; order Artiodactyla; family Suidae; genus Phacochoerus; species Phacochoerus africanus. Next base: position 36,490,809 of record NC_062545.1, read on the forward strand.
TAAAATATCTGGGAATATTTAGCAAAAGATACAAAAGCATTGCTGAGAAGATTCAATATTGTTGGAAACTTCAATATTGTAAAGATATCAATTCTTCCTAAACTATTCACAATGCAACTCTGATCAAAATCTCAATAGGATTTGTAGAGACTGACAAGATTATCCTAAAATTTATATGAAAACCTAATAATCTCAAATAGTTAAAAACAATCTTAAAAAAGAAGAACAAATTTGAAAAACTTGTACTACCTGATTTCAAGCCATTATGAAGTTATAGCATTCAGTACAATGTGGCCTAAGGATAGATAAGCACATCAATAGAACAGCATAGAGATGAAATAGAAGCATACCTATTTCATCAATTTTTTTTCTTTTACAAAGCTGCCTATGTAATTCAATAGGAAAAAAAGAAATTTTTAAATTTTTAAATGTGTGACACTGGATGTTAAAAACTAGATAAAGAAAAAACAGAAACTTGATTCATACCTAATACCATAACCCAAAATTCTGGATGGCTTACAGACCTAGCTATAAAAGCTAAAAAATATCAAGTTTCTAGAAGAAACCATAGGAAAATATTTTTATATCCTAAAGGTAGGCAAAGATTTCCTACATGGACAAAAATGTCAATAATTATAAATAAAAAATTATAAATTAGACTTAAAAACTACTGTTCAATAAAAGACACTATGAAGAAAGTGAAAAGGCAAGTGTAAGGATGGAAGAAAATATTCATGATATGTGTTCTGAAAAATGATTCATATCATGATTATATAAAGAACTCATAAAAAATAATTAAAAAAAAACACCAAGTATCAAGATGGGAAAAAGTTTTGGATAGACAATTCACACACACAAACACATACACACATAAGATATACAAACAGCTAATAAACACACATGAAGATGTCCAACACTGTTAGTCACCAAGGAACTGCAAATAAAGCCAAAGCTAATCACCACTACATGCTCAGGAGAATGGCTAAAATTAACAATAATTAAAAGAAACTTGCCACACCAAATATTGGAAATGATTCAGAGCAGCTGGATCTCTCATTCATTGCTGGCAGAATAAAATAGTACAACCAGTATGGAAAACTGACACTTTCTTAAAGTTAAATATACAACTACTCCATGACCCAACAATTTCACAATTTCACTCTTAACTATGAACAGTGAAAATAAAATAAAAAACATATGTCCACCGGCACTAGAATTTTCATGGATTTTTATTCATATTAACAAAGAGTGGAGACAAACCAAATGTCAATCAACAGGAGAGTGGATACACAAGTGTGGGTTACACTATATACCCATACAATGGAATAACATTCAGCCGTAAAGAGGAGCAAATCACTGACATATATGAACCTCAAAAACTTTATGCTAAGGGAAATAAGCCAGAACAAAAGGGTACACTCTGCATGATTCATTTTTATGAGTCCAAAGTAGCCAAAACTAATTTATGGAAGAGAAAATACGTCTTGTCTCTGATGGGGAAGGACAAAAAATAAAAAGAGACACTAGGAATATTATAAGTTGATGGCAATGCTCTACAAATGGTGTTGTGTTTCATAAGTTTTGAGTTTTTGTCAAAACTCATAACTCTGCACTTAAGATCTGTGCATTTATTATATAATTATTCTTAATTTTAAAAATGAAGTTAAAGCTTAAGGATGCAAAGAAGATCTTCTTGCACCTGGTGACTTTTTTTTCCTCCCAAAGTGGTAAAATTGGCAGCGGTGGGTCCTTGTGGGGAATTTTGGAAAGCCTAGGAAGCCTATAACTCCGTGATTCTTAAATTGGCTGCACACTGGAATCACCTGGGGAGTTTTAAAGAGCAGTGGTGTCTGGATCTCACCCCCAGAGATTCTAATTTAATTGGTTTTGGGGGTGGCCTAGGATTTTTAAAAGTTCCCCAGGTAATTCTATTGTGCAGCCAAGATTGAGAATCACAACTAAAACTGTTACTGGAAGCATGCTGCACTGCCTCTTGCTTAGGGTAAACATTTCCAAAGAGATGACAGTATTCTGTGTCATTACAAAATCTTATATAAACCATGTCAAGTGGCATATTCCTGTTCATCATATTACCACCTTATTGTGATTCCCATATACATGTAAAACCAAAAAAAACAAACAATAACAAAAAAAAAGAGGTAGCACTTGATTTCTTAATATTAATAAGTTGGAATCCCCTGGCCTGTTTTTCCCCTTAACACCCCAAAGCATCCTAATACTTTCCATTTATAGTACTTAATAGACTTTAATATATTTCTTCCACCACCTTGAAACTTTTAAAAAGGAAAAGTCCATGTGTATCTTTTAAACCATTACACACAGCACCTGACATAGTATGGAGGCTCAATACATACACACTGAGGGATGGGCTAACCTCCACCTCCCTTGGTGCTAAGTTGCTCATAGGAATGATGAGTGTTTCTCTCATCACCTGCCCATGATACAGGAGAAAATGAAGACATGCCAAGCTTTTCCTCCTTTTACTTGGGTCTCTGATGAAGAAGTAAGAATGTTGTGGGAGGTCTCTGTCTCTATATCTATACAAGACTCTATGTCATCCCAGGGATACGTCAGCCACCAATACAAGACATGGCAGAGTGGAAGAAAAAGACTGTGAGGTCCGTGAAAGGGGCAAATGGGGAAGTTGGGTTGTTTGGACTGCTGTTAATCATCACTGACTATGGGGCAGCTATTGACAGGACTGCAAGCAGCTCACTTCCCAGGAAGACAGGCATGCCAGCCATTCTTAGATTTCATAAATTGCCTAAGAACAACACAGCACGTCAGCATTTCATGGGGAGAGCTCTTGGAATAGACAGCATAATTTAATGCTGGCAAATAGAAACGTCTATCACAGTTTAACACTCCTTAACCTTCACCTCATTAGACAGCTGTCCTGTCATTTATTGCTCTATTTTATTGGTGTTGTATTATTAGTAATAACTAAAGAACAGGTGCTGATGCTGTATCAGAGGTCTACTTCAGAGCATGAAGACTGAGACAGAGCCACTGCAACATTGTGAATAGAATGCTCCAGGAATCAACCCTGAGACATATTTTCTGGGGTGAAAGGTGTAAACACTTGCAACTTTTCCATTCTTTCCCATACTGCACATAGCGTACACTTTGGTACCAAAAATCATGATGGCTGGACGAAATCCCTGGCTTAGCCCAATCCATCCCTCTCCCACCCCTCTCAGCCAAAATGGCAATCAAAGACTGCAAAGAAATTGAAATTTTTATTTCAGAAAACACAAAATATTTTCTTTCACTCAAATTAATGTCTTGTTACTATTAAAACTAGCTCTTGAAAGAAATGTTAGAATGCTACCCATGTTATTTATTATTGATAGCTTCGGTTAGTTTCTTGGAATTTTCTGGAGTTAACATGACTTGGAAATAACAATATCAACCCAGGGGCTGATTATTTCTAAAACTTAAAACTAGGCTGTGGAGATACATATACATATATATTTTTGCTATATGTTTTGTTTTGCTTTTAGAACAATTCTAAAGTAATGAGCCATTTCAGAAGCATTACATATGTTCCACTGGATATAGTACAAAGAAAAGCATCCCCATTTTTCTAATATATAGTACATACTGTGGCCTGGTTCTGTACCAAGAAAAAGAAAGGTGAAATAATTTATAAGTCAAGCAGGACTCATAAGAGTGAAGAAGGCATTCAGTATCTGTTTATTGGACTTGTATTGAAATATCCATGATATAATGGTTAGAATAACATGAAAACTGGGACCACATTTTTCTAAACATAGAAGTAGGATTTTTACTTTAAATCCATCATCACATAAAACATAATGAAATTTTAAGCAATAATAACACCTTAGTAAATGGCATGATTATTGTTATTGAGAAACAGATTGAAGCAGTTAGGAGACTGTTGGCTGACCTGAAACACTTTCTATGTAAAATGTAAACTTGGAGGCAGTGACCGAATTTAATTTAATATGACTAAATTATTTTAATAGAAAATGAATACTTCTGTGCCAGATTCTAACCTGAATAGTTAGGCCAGTTGTATCAGATATTTATTGCTGCATACCAAATTATCCTAAAACTTAGCAGCTGAAAAATAAGAAACACTTATTAGCTCAGTTTCTGTGTGTCAAAAATCTGGAAGCAGATTACCTGGGTGTTTCTGGCTCAGGGTCTCACATTCTCATGAGCTTGCAGTCAGGAGTCTGTAAGGACAACAGTCATCTGAAGGCTTGATTGAGGCTAAGATGTTCGCTTCCAAGGTGGTCACTCACCTGCCTGGCAAGTTAGTGCGGGTTGTTGGCAGGAGGCCTCACAGCATAAAACCTCTTCATGGGGCTTCTTAAGTCTCCTCATGACATGGTATTTGGCTTTCCCCAAAGCAAATGATCCAAAAGGAGCAAAACATAAGCCACAGTAGCTTTTAAGACCAGCATCAAAACTCACAAATCCCTCATTCCTTCAATACCCTCATGGTTACACACGTCAGACACCCTTCATGTGGGAAGAGACAGCACAAGGGTGTGAATATCAGGAAGCATTCAAAATCACTGGGGGCACGTTGAAGGATGACTACCACACAAGCAGACTCATGTAAAGAAGGATGCCTTAAGTAGTAATAATGAGAATAAATCCCATCTTACATTATAAGTCTATTACCCAGCAAATTACATTCAAATTCAGTTATAAGTGAATGCACATCAAGCAGTTCTAGAAATTATTTGTCTGATCGTGACTTCCAATGTGTTACCTATACCAGCATCTAGGCAAATTCCACAAAATATACCTAATCATCTTTCTTCAGGGACCCTCATTCTGAATCTCACATTCAGAAGCTTTCACGTCAATGCACTATTTAGGACTGAATACTGGGATGGTTAATTTTATGTGTCAATTTGACAGGGCTAAGGGATACCAGATAGCTGGTAAAACACCATTTCTGGATGCGTTTGGGAGGGTGTTTCTATAAGAGACCAGCATTTGATTCATTAGACTGAATAAATAGATCTACCTTCACCAATATGGGAACAGGGTTGGGGATGATGGGCCAGGACATCATCTAGTTTGTTGAGAGTGAGAATGAAGCAAAAATGAGGAAGAAGGGTGAATTCTCTCTCTCTCTTGAGCTGAGATTTCCAAATTTTCTGGCCCACAGATATTGGAGTTCCAGGTTCCTAGGCTTCAGACTCCAGGATTTACAGCAGTGGTCCCCCTAGTTCTCAGGCCTTAGGATTTAGACTGAATTGTATCACCAACTTCCCAGGTCCTCTAGTTTGCCAGTGGTAGACTGTGGGCCTTATAGGCCTCCATAACCTTGTGAGCCAATCCCTATAATGAATCTAGGTCTACATCTATGTCCATATCTATATCTCCTAATGATTCTGCTTCTCTGGGGGACGAGGAAATCCAGTGCTATCATTCTAATTATACAGCTACTTTATCACAAGTGTCAACATTTGAATGTAGAAGTTAGTATCAGGAATAAAAGACATGGTCCTTTGTCAAAACTCTCTCCCTCCATAAGTGAATTCTCTAGGTGTTAAGAGTCTTTATAAAGTTTATTTAATTAGTGCTATATTTGAATGTTGGCCAGTTTAGTTACTGAGGGTTGTACAGGGAGAAAAGGGTAGGAATAAGTTTTATTGCTGTTCTTCTAAACCTTAGCTGACATTTTCTTCAAAATAGAGTATAAACTTTAACAAATGATTTTGGATCAATTTCCTCCAACTAAAGCTATTCAAATATAAAGGAAACAAACATGTACATTAAAGCATTCTTTCAGTGTTGTATATTTTTGTACTTGAAATAAGGCTATGGTCTGGGAGTTCCCATTGTGTCTTGGTGGGTTAAGATCCTGATGTTGTCTCTGTGCAGATACACATTAGATCCCAGGCCTCACTCAGTGGGTTAAGGATCCAGCATTGCCGCAAGCTATGGCATAGGTCAGAGACGTGGCTTGGATCCAGTGTTGCTGTGGTTGTGCATCCAGTGTGGCTGTGGTTATGGCATAGGTTTCAGCTGCAGCTCCGATTCAACTCCTAGCCTGGAAAGTTCCACATGCCTCAGGTACAGTCATTAAAAAAAAAAAAAAAAGAAAGAAAGAAAGAAAAAATAATAAACTATAGAAAGACTATGGTCTTTTTCCACTCATCTATAAAAAATTTCACAGTTTATCTAAACATCCTTACCAAAATTATCTTCTTACAAAGAAAATCTAATTAAATTGGCAGGGTTTTGGTTAGACAAATTTGTTTTTTTAAATGTACTATTATGGAATGGAAAAAATTTATTATGTAAAGCATGTTAGATCATTCTAACCATGCTATTCTTTACCTATTCTACTAATATTTAAAATAAAACTTTTTTTCACAAAACCTGAAAAAATAAAATAAAATCTATTATTAAAACTTATATGAACTTAGGAAATCTATTAATTTCAGTAAATTTTAGTTTATCTAATCTTAGTCTATTCAAGATGCTATAAAAAAATTAACCATAGACTGGATGGCTTAAAAAAACAAACATTTATTTCTCACAGTTCTGGAGGCTGGGAAGTCCAAGATGAAAATGTCAGCAAATTCAGTGTGTGGTGAGGGCTGGCTTTCTGGTTCATAGAGAGCCATCTGCTTGGTATGTCCTCATAAGGAGGAAGTGTAAGAGAGCTCTCTGGGGCCTTTTCTTTTTCTTTCTTTCTTTTTTGTCTTTTTAGGGCCACATTCGTGGCATATGGAAGTTCCCAGGCTAGGCGTCGAAAGAGAGCTACAGCTGCCGGGCTACACTACAGCCACAGCAATGCCAGATATGAGCCACGTCTGCAACCTACACCACAGCTCACGGCAACGCCAGATCCTTAACCCACTGAGTGAGGCCAGAGATTGAACCTGTGTCCTCATGGATGCTAGTCAGATTTGTTTCTGCTGAGAACTCCCTCTGGGATCTTTTTTACAAGAACACTAATCTCATCCATGAGGACACTACCCCAATGATATGATATTCCAAAAATCTCTGCCTTTTAATACCATCACACCGACAATTAGGCTTCAACACATTAATTTGTAGGTTACACAAATTTTCAGTCCATGGCACCATCAATAAAATTGAGGCTAGTAGCTACCTAGAAGTGTTTGAGGATTAGAATGATATGTTTATAAAATTTTAACTGCCTTCCCCTTCTACTGATCATAACATGAAAATGTATCTTGCAGGATAAAGAGCAAACTGCATAGCTTGGCATGAAGCCCATTCACGGATGTGTCACAACTATGACTGCATTTCCCCCATTCCCACCCCACCATGCTCTTGCTACATCGGACTACATTGGACTATTATACTTCCCCAAACCACTTTGTAACTTCATGCCATTCTAATTTTGTTTCTGGCAATTGTTTTGCCTGAAATACCAAAAGTTCCAAATCTACTCTTCTTTTACTGACCAACCTAACTATCCTCTCCTCTGGGAAATTTAGTTCCTAACTCTGGACTTTCATTGCTAATTTATATGTATATCACACCCCTTGTCATTATTCTTTTGTTAGCTGTGAAAATATTACAGTCTTCTGCGTATTGTGAGGAGTGGAGAAAGAGTCCGTACTATTCATATCTGTCTAAAACCAAGCACAGAGCCAGGCACCTATGAGGTTTGCCCAAAAACTAACAATTAGAGAAATATTGTAAGTGATCAATGAGGAATCTCTGGAAAATTAAAACTTGCCAAAATATGGAAAGTGATAAAATATTTCCAAAAAGCATAAAAGAATTTTCAGAATAGTAAATTAGACATTAACTCACAGGAGATTCTGAGATACACATCTTTGGGATCCTTTGGAGTGCTGTGGTCACTAGGAACACACATACTCACCACAAGGGAATAGTCTACACCAGCTACATTTTATTGATGCTACTCTTTAAGATGGTAAGCCCCACATATCTTGGGGTTTGTACTTGGGCTTTTTCTGGCAAGCATTTTTAAAGGCTATGTCTTTTGAGAAAAGACATAGAAGAGAGTTTCGTTATATTTGCTGATAAAATATTAGGAAGGGGAGTTCCCGTCGTGGCGCAGTGGTTAGCGAATCCGACTAGGAACCATGAGGTTGCAGGTTCGGTCCCTGCCCTTGCTCAGTGGGTTAACCATCCGGCGTTGCCGTGAGCTGTGGTGTAGGTTGCAGACGCGGCTCGGATCTCGCGTTGCTGTGGCTCTGGCGTAGGCCGGTGGCTACAGCTCCGATTCAACCCCTAGCCTGGGAACCCCCATATGCCGCGGGAGCGGCCCAAGAAATAGCAACAACAGCAACAACAACAACAACAACAAAAGACAAAAGACAAAAAAAAATATTAGGAAGATACATTTTCTGGGATACACTACAGGAGTATATTACTTAGCACTATTGACACTTGGAGCTAGGTAATTTTTTGCCATGTGGGGCTGTCCTGTCCATTGCAGATGTTTAGTAGGATCCTCTACAGACTAATAGCAACTTCTCCACTGCATCCCAGTTTTGACAACCAAAAATGTCTCTAGATATTGCCAAATGTCCTCTGGGAAAGAAACCATCCTGAGTTGAGTACCACTGGGCTAGAATAAGGAAGTGACTCTAACAAAATGAAACTTACTTAATATAAATGCTTCATGGGCATTTAACTTTTTATTTCCTGTGCTACTGAATGAATAAATAAATGAATAAGTAAATTATTAAAAGCCCAGTTCTAAACTTATACTTAAAAAATAGAGTAACATCTCTTTGGGATGAAGAAAATCCAACTGAACAAGTATTCTGTGTAAATTCCTAAAAACCAAAAGCAAAACCAAATCAAACAAAATGCATGCAACATTAGGATTCATTAATAGATATGGAATATCTAGAACAAGGGACACATTACACTGACTAAAATATGGTATTCAGTTCTGCTGAGACATGTCTCAAGAAAGTAACAGCCTACAATTATCCTAGGAGTAACTACAGATAAAGTTTCTGAAAATATATTATAAGATAGGTGGTTCGAATAAACAGGGTAATTCAGCTTATGTAAAAAAAGCAAGTTTGCAAAACACGAAAATTTCAAGCATCTAAAAACTAATCATGTGATTAATATTCCAGAAGACTGAATTAGAATAAATGTATCAATTTTTAAGGAAAGGTTTAGATTTAAAAGAAATAAAGACCTTCAAAAAATAAAGCTTTTTCAAAAATGCAGTGGGCTATCTTGAAACCTCATGACTAACTTCTATTTCTGAGATTCGATGAGTCTTTAATGATCATGTTAATAATATCCTCAAATTCCTTTGATATTTAAATTGTAATGATATCTACATCACCATATTGACTGCACTATGATCAAAATAAAAGCTTCAAAAGCTTTCTACATTCAAAATTCACTTGCCATAAGCATTTTTCTTTAGAACCAATCTGAAATCTTTAATTAAAATCATTGGTATGGGAGTTCCCATTATGGTGCAGCAGAAATGAATCCGAATAGTAACCATGAGTTTGTGAGTTCGATCCCTGGTCTCGCTCAGTGGGTTAAGGATCTGGCATTGCTGTGAGCTGTGGTGTAGGTCACAGACATGGCTCAGATCTGATGTGGCTGTGGCTGCAGTGTAGGCCGGCCACTGTAGCTCCAATTGGACCCATAAGCTGGGAACCTACATATGCCACAGGTAGAGCCCTAAAAAGGGGAAAAAAAAAAAATCATTGGTTCAATAAGAAAACCAGCACACTTTTAAAAAATTTTCTATGAAGTGAAAGACATTTCAGTTTACCCTTCATTGACTGAGTATTGCTTTGGTAAGAAATACCAGCAATGAGCAACCAGAAGTGGTAAGCTAAGCTAAGGAATCATCTTATGTGCAAATGTTGAAAACAAAGAAAAATAAAACCCCAGAGGTACAAGCTGAAGTCAAGGGAGCAAGAAAGAGCAGCCCTCTGACACCCATTGAAAAGCAGAGGGCTTGGTCTGAATCACCAGGGATTGTTCCCAGAGAAGAGAGCTGTATATCAGACCTTCCTGCCTAATTCTCTTACAGCTGCTCAAGGCTTCACTTGTTCACCTTAGCCCACATAGTCTCATCTAGTCTTAAAGAAATTTGGTCCATTAAAGACAGAAGGAATGTTTTATAGGAACCAGGCATTCCTCAAGTCTCCCCAAAGAGGAAGATTTACCTCTGTACAATAAACTAGGAATTTCCTTGAGGGCAAGTGGGAATTGTGATTCTGAGTTCCTTAAGATTATTTCTATGATGACTTCCAGCAATAGACTTCAACAGTGACCCAAGTCATTGATAGATTTAAAAGAGATATCAGAATCATAGGAGGCTTACAGCAGAAGGACTGCTTTCCTGTAAGTCATTATCTAAAGATTCTTAGCTACTGCCATTGCTAGAGTATCTTCAAACATCCCTTACCACTGTCTGTTCAAACCCCAGTATGTTCTATCTTTCTGACATTGGTCTCAACTGCTACTATTTCACTGCTGCCTTCTCAGCTGAGTCTGTACTGCTGTCCTGTGCCAACTGCTATACCATCTGCTAAAAGTTGCTGACTGACTCCAGAGAGCAGCATTTCTTCTCTTTACACTTATTTCTGAATTTCCCCCCCACCCAGACACACACATAGATTACCACACCATTAAAAAAATTTTTTTACAGATGTTTTACCAAAAAGGAGCTATGGACCCAGCAGACTAGTCCTCCTATAGATGTTGCAGAAACCAAGAAATATTGGATTCAGGAATTCCTGTCGTGGCTCAGCAGAAACGAATCTGACTACCATCCATGAGGATGCAGGTTCCATTCCCAGCCTCACTCAGTGGGTTAAGGATCCAGCTTTGCCATGAACTGTGGTATAGATTTCAGATATGGCTTGGATTCTGCATTTCTATGGCTATGGTGTAGGCTGGCAGCTACAGCTCCTATTAAACCCCTAGCCTGGGAACCTCCATATGCTTTAGGTGCGGCCCTAAAAAGACAAATCCAATATATATATATCGGATTCAACAAAACACAATTCTTTAGTATGTTATTATTTTAATGTTTTTGTGGGGGAGGCCACACCTGCAGCACATGGAGTTTCCTGGGCTAGGAGTTGAATCAGAGTTGCAGCTGCAGGCCTATGCTACAGCCACATCAACACCAGATTCAAGCCACATCTGCAACTTATGCTGCACTTTGTGGCAACACCAGATCCTTAATCCACTGAGCAAAGCCAGGAATCAAACCTGCATCCTTACAGAGACAATGCCAGCTTCTTAACCTGCTGAACCACAACAGGAACTCTATTATGTCAATTTTGTTCCGAGAAAAAAAAAAATAACCAAGAGAAATGAGATGAAAACAAATTAGCTGCTTTAGAGCATGGATTTTTTTTTTTTTTCTGCCTAGAAGAAACAAAATAGAGAGGGCACACAATTACATAAATTAAACAGAATCATGTATGTTGAGAAACTCAGTAGGGCTATGCCTTATAAATGAATTCTGTTCCCACTGTCATTTAAATCTCACTGATAATTTAGCAAGGACAGAATTGACAAGAAAACCATAATTATGCCTCAAGATGTTCTATTGTAAGGAAATTTAATACTTTATGGAGTTAGGAAGAAGCAGAAATTATTGCTTCAGACAAATCTTTAAAAGATTAGATCGGTGTTAAGATAAAGTGTGCTAAATTTTGGGAGTTGTTTTTCAAGGCTAACCTCTGAGTCTGTTGAAGTTTGTTTATTAACAGGACACACTAGTTACTAACCAGACTTAGGAATGCATCCTGAAGAATTAAAGGCTCCTTTTAGTTGACAAAGTTTACTGTGAATTCAGTATCATCTACCCTTAATCCCAAAGGATTCCTCACACCTGGGCAACCACCCAAGTGTTATTTCAGTTCATGTCTCAATTTAGCTAAATTATGTTATATGTAATGAAAACTAGCAGTCCACCAAATAATTTTACTTCATAAACATATCTACCAAGTGGAAGAAGGAATTTTCATTTTTTATGACCCAAAGTTTCCACTCAATGTCTCAGACAAGGCTACTTCAACATGTACAATAGATGACTAGGAAGAATGAGACTCATAAAAGCAGTATAAAAAAATACCAGAGTAAGTTTTTCCTTCTCAAGTAATGATATTCAGGTCATTTGCCTGCCAAAACCCATTCATTTTGAAAACAGTTTTCTCCTGCTGTTCTCTCAACATGCACCTATCAAAACACAAGTTTGCTTTTAGGAAAACTCAAGTGATATAATATACAACAAGGACAAAGAAAGGAATTCCTCCCCATGTTATATCATTGTACCCATGGTATTAAACCAAACTCAGTCACCAGCCTCATTTTTTAAAACCATATTTAACAGGACATCAGGAAAATAGCCAAGGACAAAGACAATACAATTCCTAGGAGAACTGGCAATTTTTAAATCAGTGATACAACATTCTCAAAACACATATGTGGTGTTCATCCTGTGAAATATGGCACTTCTAATGAGAGCTGAGAAAAGCAGGGGGAACCCATCCTGCTAAAGGTTCCATTGTGATGGCTACTTCAAAACAAAATAATAATTCTTAAATGGTAAAAAAAAAAAAAAAAAAAAAGTATACCCTCAAGAAAAGTACACAGTGTGAGCCATGTTCAGTTGCTGAAACTTCCATGAAAATAATTTTCTTCCCACAAGCACCACACAAGAATAGAGAATTTTGCACACAGCAGGCAAGTCCTGGAAAAATTGAAAGGATCTTTCTACCTAGCAGAAAAAAAAGCAAAGGATTTTAAAAACTACCATTTTCTGGGAGTTCCCGTCGTGGCGCAGTGGTTAATGAATCCGACTAGGGACCATGAGGTTGCGGGTTCGGTCCCTGCCCTTGCTCAGTGGGTTAACCATCCGGCGTTGCCGTGAGCTGTGGTGTAGGTTGCAGACGCGGCTCGGATCTCGCGTTGCTGTGGCTCTGGCGTAGGCCGGTGGCTACAGCTCCGATTCAACCCCTAGCCTGGGAACCTCCATATGCCACGGAGCGGCCCAAGAAATAGCAACAACAAAAACAAAAAGACAAAAGACAAACAAACAAACAAAACTACCATTTTCTGAAAGTCATTATTGTTTTAAGGATTAAGTGATAATGTATATATAAAATACATAGTTATATATGTCAAGAATTTATACGGTAGAAATTTAATAAATGATGGTTGTGTTCCCCTTAACATACTGCTTCAAATGACATATATTTAAGCTGTACCTTATTCTTAGTTTTAAAAGAAAAAACAAGGATCCTTTAATTTTAGGTAGCATATGTAACACAGAGTTCCTCAATTGTTTTTCCCAACAAAGAAAATTATAACCATGTAACAGTCTCTTTGGTAACTATGTGCCAATATGTAACTTATTTTTAACATGTTGATCTGTTTGTAAACTCCTATGTATAATGAAATAATTTATTTTAATCCCAGAGCTCCCACATGTATAAAACAACATGAGTGCTTCACAAATGATTTTGAGGGTAAAAAGCAATAAAGAAAAAGCATACACAGTCTAAGGTTTACTACAGATGTTAAAATTTATATCTAACTTTTAGGGCTCCTCATCAACTTTGAGTGTAAGTCTTAGTGAAAAATCAATGGCATTCTGGAGGGGCAACCATTTTCAAAGAATTTTAGAAGAGCAGAGTAATAATTTTATTTGATAGTTTCTTTTATTTTAGAAACTGAGTTTTTAAACAGAACATGCAAGTCTGGTCAAGAATTACCTTATTCCATGTTATTTCATGTTTATCAGAGCACATCTTTTGCACTAGTCATATGAAACGATCTAGTCTTTGAAAAAACTCAAAGTTGGGTTTTGAATAACAACATCATAATTCCAGTAAGGTGCTCTTTTAATTTAAATCATTTGATAAATAGTTCCTTCTTTACTTAAAAGTCAATGGCTGGGAGTTCCTATCATGGCTCACCGGAAACAAATCTGACTAGTATCCTTGAGGACTCAGGTTTGATCCCTGGCCTTGCTCAGTGGGTTAAGTATCCGGTTTGGGCATGAACTGTGGTGTAGGTCACAGAGGCGGCTCGGATCTGGCATTGCTGTGGCTGTGGTGTAGTCCAGCAGCTACAGCTCCAATTCGACCCCCTAGTGTGGGAACCTCTATATGCACGTGGGTGTAGCCCTAAAAAGACCAAAAAAAAAAAAAAAAAGTCAATGGCTCACTCTAAATCAATTACATAAAAGATCCATAAAACCAGGTATATTTTACCAAATATTTCTTACGATCCATTTCAAATATTTGATTTATAAACTAAATGATATCACTTAATCTCAGAAAGTACTGACCTTAATTCAAAACCTACAATGAATTCAAGATTTAGTAGAGGAACAACTGTGAAATGGTTTACTAAACTATCCTACACAAATAAAAATTAAAAAAAAAAAAAAAAACGGAGTCACAGTAAAGTTTCAGGAAGGTGTTTGGAAAGGAAGAAGATATGATGAGTTTTTCATCCTGGTGAACTCTATCTGCAAAGACTTGAAGAAAAGGAATTGACTTGGAGAATGACATGAGAGATTTGGGTTAGTTACAAGAAAAAATTTCCTAGGAGTAAACATCATAAGACCATTGAATTGTTGCTATGGGTCACAATTATATTCCTTCATACTTGATCAGAATTTAAGATCAAATTATATCTGGCATGGTGATCGGTTTATTATTTTTCATAAAAATTAAAGTGATCTATTTTATAAATATTTACAAGTATTCACAACAAAGAAATTTAAGAAATTATTTTGAAGTCACTTTCAGTCATAAACAAACAAAGTATTTGTAGTGCTCTTTCCTCTGGCTGGGTTAAACCCTCCCTCTGAGCCCTGTAGCAGGCTATACACATCACTATCATTGCATTTACCAGATTGTCTAATGATTTACTTAATAATGTACCTGCCTGCCCAACTAGATTAAGAGCTTCTTAAGGTGTGCAATTCTGTCTTTATTTTTCTTGTATCCCCAATGTTTGTGATATTAGATCAATTAGTTATTGATCTAATACTAGATTCAATAGTTATTAAGCTAAGAACTTAAGTGTAAAAAATTTATATGGGAAAAAAATGTGTCTATCACCCAAATATCTGTAGCAAAATTGAGGAAAAAAAAAAAGTCATAATCCAATGAAAAATGATGATTGTCAAAAAAATATATCTGGGCTTTTATAATATCTATTTTATAACAGAAGAGACTTTAAGATTTGGTGATTTCATTTAAACATTAACCTGGATGATAATATTCTATTTCTCAAAGAAAAAAAAGAAAACAATTACTTCATCCAATATATATGAAAATAGTTACAGATATAGTTTATGAAGAATGTTGTACATAAGGGGAAAATATATACATATTTTTTTTGTCTTTTTGCCATTTTCTTGGGCCACTCCCACGGTACATGGAGGTTCTCAGGCTAGGGGTCTAATCGGAGCCGTAGCCGCCAGCCTACACCAGAGCCAGAGCAACGCGGGATTGGAGCCATGCCCGCGACCCACACCACAGCTCACGGCAACACCAGATCCTTAACCCACTGAGCAAGGGCAGGGACCGAACCCTCAACCTCATGGTTCCTAGTCAGATTCGGTAACCACTGCGCCACGATGGGAACTCCGGAAAATATTTTTTAAACCCACAAACTAAATAGGTTTTTTAAAGCTAGATAAGACTTTAGAAATAGCTTATTTCAGGTTCTCATTTTAGAGTTGAGTAAAAACATTGAGAGACATTAAGAGGCATAATGGATGGGCCTCTGTGCAACTCTCAGCTCTGCAGGACCATGACTCTGGGTAAATTATTACCTTTGCAATTTAATTAATCATTCTGAGCTTTAAAAAAAAATGGGATTAAAAATATTTTATAGGATGTTGTAGAGGTTAAAATGAAAGAACACACCAGGTCCACAGGAGAAGCTTAATACATGTTACTTATGAAGAGAAATAACATCTTATCGAAGAAAGAAATGTATTGGTTATTGAACCACTGGCAAAGCTCCAGATCAGAGAATCAGCTGCAGGAAAATCAAGGACCATCAAGACAGGCAGGAGGGAAGCTCATCAGAGTGAACACAAGAGACGGTGGGATGCATTACCTCTTCTCTGAGGTGTGCCCATTGGCTGTTGCAAGGATGGACTACATTCATTTCTGCAGAGCCAAGGATGAACAGGTAAGGAACATGACTATTTCTTGAAGTCCCCGTATGAGTATTTTATCCCCTCATAGAGTTGTAAATAAATATAATAAATAATGGTGTAATCATTACTGTTATTATTATAAAATCAAGTGTTGACCAATAGATTAATGGAAGAGTAAAACAAAAAGCTCTTCTATCCAGAATTCTGTGCTCTTCTTTTCATTATGCTGCCATCTATTATTTTTCTTTATTTTACACACAATTTATGATATGGCTTTACTCTACTTTTCTAATTTCATTTCCTGTCACTTTTCCACAGGCACATGTTGAAGCCTACCTATGCTCTAGCCTAACTTCTACACAAATAACTTCAGAATTTTAACATCTTCAAGTCTACAGTCAAGTTTCTAAGAGGTCCCTCTGCTTGGGATCTCCTGCTTTCCTCAGCCTATTTATGAACTCTGTGTCACCCAGTTGCTCTAAGACATCTTCATGGTCATTGTCACAGCACCTCCATCATACTCCCAGTTTAATAGACAAACTATATTATCTCCTCCTCTGTAAAAGTATCATACTTCAGTCATTTAACCAGTGCTCAGTGTATGTCATCTGTGTGCTCTGTTCTTTTTTTTTTTTTTTCTTTCACAGGAACACTCTTCTTTTTCCCCCCATGGCAACTAGACAGAATGAATTATTTAAAAATGAGTGAAGGTTTGCCTAGGGTAGACATTCAGGTTTTCCAAAAACATCTAGAGCTTCAGCCGTAGATGGTAGACACTAGACAGCCAAAAGAGAGCTCTTTCAAGAAGAAATAGGAGTAGTGTAATATGTGGCAATGAGATTATGTTATATTAAATCCAAAAAGGTACTAGAATTTTCCAAGTGAGAAAAGTCTCAAGAAAAGTTTTGTTTTGTTTTGCTTTTTAGGGTGACACCCAAGACACATGGGAGTTCCCAGTCTAGGGGTGGAATCGGAGCTGCAGCTGCCAGCCTATACCACAACAACATCAATGCCAGATCCAAGTAGTGTCCATGTCCTACACTGCAGCTCACGGCAAAGCTGGATCCTTAACCCACTGAGTGGAACTAGGGATTAACACACATCCTCATGGATACTAGTTGGGTTTGTTACCACTGAGCCACAATAGGAACTCCCAAGACAAGCTTATTTATTAACGTTTTTAAACAAGTACAATCATTTAAAAAAAAAAAAAGTGAATACTATTCCTGTACTTTCAATTACTAGGGCTAACCTAAACATCAAGTAGAGTACTCATAGAAACAAGAGCAAGAGATTTTACTTTCTTGCCAATACATTTTGGAAGCAGAGGAATGATCAGAGTAAGGCTAGATCTATGAAGCAAGAACCAAGAAGTCTGGTCTTAAGGGCCAATTTGTTTACACTGGTGAGCTATCTGCTGTATGAATCACCAAGTTACAGCCAGGGATGACTTGAGAAAAAAAGAGTCTAAATAGAATTTATCTGCACAAACCCTAAAACACCCTTGGCATGATTTGTGTAAGTCTGTAGTTCTGGGGTGAAGAGACAGCCTGTTACTCAGCCCTGAAGCCCATTTCAGGGAGCTCCAGAGACTCATATATTGGCATCCATCCTTAAAACTTAGAATAGTGAGTTCCCCAGATCAAGCCTATGGGAATGAGTAAAAAATAAGACTTAAAAAGTTACAGTGAAAATAGGCACCTATTATGACAGCAATGGTGAGAACAAATCTTTCCACATGTACTTCTGTTCTTGAGTAAAAATTTATTCCTAAAAACCAGGCCCATTTCCTGCTGGGGATATTCACTCTCTGAAGCCATTTAAGGACTCCTGCAATAAGATTCATACAAAAATTAAACAGAGGACTTCATGAATAAAGAGGAATACCTTAGCATCACTAAATATTCTAGACAAAACAGTAATAGCATGTACATTCTTATGTAGTTCTTACCTTGCATTAACAAGTCATATAAACATATAAACCTTAGGTACTTTTGATCCAAATTTTCTCAGAAAGTACAATAATCAACCTCTCTTTTAATTGTCCCTCAATCACAGTAATTTGTGTCAATCACTTCTTTCTAAAAATGGCAATATACTGTTATTATAATTAAAAGCAAAAATTGAGTAATTCCCTTGCGGCTCAGTAAGTTAAGGATCTGGCATTGTCACTGCATCCACTTGGGTTGCTGCTATGGCATGGGTTCAGCCCTTGGCCTAGGAACTTCCACATGCCACAGAAGTGGAAAAAAAGAAAAAGTGAAATCTGCCATACATAGGTTTGAATACCCTTTTTTCTGTCACCTACTATGTGACCTTCTTGAGTTTAAGGTTCATTTGAAAATTAAAAGAGTAATTCCTAAGTTGAAGAGTTGTTTGAGAATTAGCATACGTGACACTCTTATTAGTGGATCTGGCACATAGTAGGTACCTAATAAAAAGTAGTTCTTATGGATAATTTACTAAATTAATTATGCTAATACCAGCTGCAGTAAAAAAATAACCCCCCAAATTTGGTGTCTTAGCATAATAGAAGCTTACTGCATGTTATCCAATGCAGGTTATCCCCCCACTAGAGGGAGAATTTTCTCATTATAACTTAGGAACCCAGGATGCTTCCATTTTATGGGCCACTCATCCCTTAGGGTTGGTAAGTCCTTTCCTCTAATCAAGCAAAAAGGGAAAATAACCAGAAAAGTTTCAGCCACTATTTTAAAAGCCCAGTCTGATAGTGACAAATATCACTTCCATAGATATTCCATCAGCGAAAACTAATCATATGATCCACTTGAATGTAAACAGGATTGAACAATGTAGATCAAGGGGGAATAGCTACCTTTTCATGGTAACTCAAACAGTACAGAAGGGGAAACACCAGTTCTATGCAGACAGCTAGCTACCTCTGGCACAGTCAATACCTTTGGCTATTAAATATTAGTGTATACTCTTCGTCCCCTTCAGGACCCAGTCACCCCTGCCCCTGGATGTATAATTCAAAGTTCCATGCAGTCGCACCTTCCAGCTCAAAGTCTAGGTGCTCTAAGAAACACAGAACCATCTTCATCACATTACATATGTGGCAACTCATGGTCTGGTAATAACAAAAAAGCAAGTTGTCTTCCCTTCACACCCTTAATATCCAATATACAATGTTGCAAGGAGAACAGGATAGTCACCATAAAAACCCACACTGGAAAAGGGAACAATGGGAAACACGTGGTGTCCCTGGTCCACGGAAATAATGAAATCCTGCCAACACAGATATTGTGAATACCTCTACACTGGCAATGATGGGAGTTCTCTGATCAGTCTCCGAATCAAAATTTTCTTGTCAATATCATTCTTTCAAAGTTAGTAGGCTTATGATCTGTTTGTTTCTAGTGAATTCCATGTGTCAAAAATGACAACCAAAGTTCTTTTATCTTCACTACAGAGCTGAACCCAACTGTTTAGTTAAGTCTTAATGAGACTTTTTCAACCTTATCTCATCCAATTGGGGTCCAGAGCCTTAAGCTTTTCCAACCCTTGTGAGGTCTGAGATTTCAGGATTTTATCTATTCCCTTTTATTTATGCTCTCAAAACCAGTCAAGTTTTGCTTGAATTTATCTCTTTTTATCTTATCTTATAAAATGCAGCAAGTAACAGCAAACACAAACTATACTATTCTGCTTTCCAACTTCTGGCCCTAGAGCTACAGGCTTGGAAGGCACATGGCCTACCTTCAAAGTCATCACAGGCAACTGTTTTATCACAAGTTCTGCCACTGCAAAACATGCATCTCTATTTTCCCAGCCTTTAACATCTCTTTTATCACCACCATATTTATGCTTTTTGAAAACAGCAAACCCACTTCCAGTACCAATTTGGTTGGGTAATACTAGCAGCTGTAACAGAAAACAATTTTGGTAACCCTAGATGTCCATTTCTCAGAAATATTCCAATTCTTATTAGATGATAAATCTATATTCCAGTCTTATCAATCAAGTGGTTCTGCTAGCAGATGGGAAAAACAATATGGAGATACCCTACCAGGTTCTTAGAGCTAAGGCCTGGGGGTGACATATACCATTTCCTCTCAAATTCCAGTGATAAGAACAAATCATATAGCTGTACCTGGATGCAACAGTAAATGTGAATTATAGTCTCTGGTTACCTACCTACCAAAGGGGAGCATGAATTTTTGTTGATTAGCTCTCTTTTGCATTCACAAATAATTAATTAATAGCACTAACATTAATACTATGGAATAACTGATGATAATAAAAGAGCAGGAAATAGGATTTAGAGCACAATTCAATATACTGGGTATTTCTAATCTGTAGCCGAAAACAAAATATTTTTAATTTCCCTATGAAAACAATTAATTTCCCTTTTAAAAAGAGGTGAAGCCGCTTCTGGCTTAGGTTAATGCTCCAATTTTATTGGAGCTGGTTTATCAATATTTAAGGCAAAATTGTAGCTTTTTCTTTTCATTCAGGAAATACTGATTGAATGGTCTACTCCTGCATACTAGGCAATATTGTAGGCGCTTGTAATTCATCAGTGAACAAAACAAAGACCCCTGCTCTCGGGAAGCAAGAGGTTTAATATGCTTCATATAGCATGAATCCCATAAACACAGTGTTAGTTTTCAAAGCACTATGTCTTTAAGACTGGAGTACATCGCAGTCTGCCCATTCTTATCTACACTTTGCCCATTAATATTACCACATCCTTGGGCAAGACACATAAGCTCTCCAAAAATCATCATCTTCATCTCTAAACTTGAAAAAGTAATATCTCCTTCTTACCATACACATTTGCTTCAGGTTTCAAAAGTGATATTATATGTAGAAAACCAGAGAACATTCAGATGCTTGAGAACCTGTAGGGCGACCAGCTTTGAGAAATGGAGAGATATTTAATTCACGGTAAGAGATTATAAATCTGTCGAGATTTTCAGATCTTCTTTCTCTAACCAAAATTCTTGGCATGATTTTGATTTCACTTTTTCTTATCTCACAGTGATTACAATAGAATTCCTCTCATCACCCACTTCAAAATATATTAGCATCAGGATACTTCTTACCACTTTTATCACACAAATCCTAATTTAAATACCCATTATTTCTCACAGGTTAATTGCAGTGACCTCCTAACTAATCTTCCAGATTCAACTCTCTCTTACCATCACAATCCTCAGGGTAGCTATACTGATTTCATTCATTGTTTGTTAGAGTTCATCATGTATGTTCCTCAAAAGAGATATTTTCCTTAGCAGTGGTGGATAAATAATACATTCTCTTTATCCTTTCACAAACTCTATCCAGAATCCTAACTTTTTTTTTTTTTTTTTTTAATCACCGTTACTGCTCTCATTCTGGCCCAGAGGCCTCTCGTCTCTAACACGAATTATTGCAATGGCCCCTATTTGGGTATTTTTCTTTCATTTTGCTCTATAGTTGATTCTCTGCATAGCAAAAAGGTAGACCATGTCACTCTTCTGCTCAGAATCCTTCAATGATTCCAGAACTTGCCAAGTAGACTCCAAAGTCTTAGCCATGTCCTTCAAGACCCCTGTGATCTTCCCCTGACTCCCTCTCTGCTCCTATCCCTTTAGTCCTCTCCCTTTGCTCACTCTCCTCCAATATGACCTCCTAGATTTTTCCTAGAATGCTGACTCAGATGTGTCTGCATTGCTGCTTCCTTCTGAAATCATGGTTCCCAGATATTCTCAGGGCTTTCTCTCTCACTCTGCCTAGAGATAGTGGGAGGTCCTCCCTGACCAAACTCCTAGAAAGAACATTTGTTTGGAATGTACTATTCACTTATCCTGGTTTCTATTACCTAGAGTATAAATCTCCATTGCACATGTCTTATATTTATTTGTTTATTGTCTATTTCTAACTTCCACCTGGAATATAAGCTGCAAGAAAGGGAAAGATTTTGTCAGTTTTGTTCTGTCACTAGGACAGTACCTAACATATAGTTCATGTTCAATAAGCAATGTTTAAATAAATAATTGCTCCTTGAGAATATCAAGTCTTATTTATATTGTTCAATTTAATAAAGCACATCTTCCAAATTATAAGAGAATGATCCCACACGCACACCTCTCCTTGGGATTCAGTGAAGACATTTTTATTTTGAATTAATACAATTGTGCTCTATAAATATTTTATTCTTTCTGAATCAGCCTGTATACAAAGAAGGTTTCTCATAATCATGCTAAGCCAATGTATGTTACTATTAAAATAAGACTATTTTGATGTGTGACCACTACAAAAGTGACTTTTCCATCACATCCAAATGCATGAGGCATCTTGATTCATATTAGTTCCATCATCTAAACTAAAAGGTCTTGAACACATACAAAACTGTACATGTTTACATGCATTTTACATCTATAAATGACAGTAGGTAGGTAGATAAACAGATGATAGGTAGG
Source organism: Phacochoerus africanus (assembly GCF_016906955.1). Lineage (NCBI taxonomy): Eukaryota > Metazoa > Chordata > Mammalia > Artiodactyla > Suidae > Phacochoerus > Phacochoerus africanus. Next base: position 36,513,390 of record NC_062545.1, read on the forward strand.
TAGATAGATAGATAGATAGATAGATAGATAGATAGATAGATAGACAGACAGACAGGTAATTTAAATATATTTATCTTTCTCCTTCAGCTTTTATTTTCTCCATGGCATTGTGGAAAAGAGGAGAACATGTGCTTCTGTCTTAAGCACATATCTCAAAAATCTTTAAATCTCAGTATAAATTTTATATGTCCTAGGAAAGACAGATTTCCATTACCATATATTTTTGAAGGTAATCTTTTCTCTCAGAATTTGGTACTTAATTGTTATTGCTTCCTTATATGTGTCATAAAATTGCTGGGAACTCCTCATCAGATTTTGCCTAATTTAGTTATCCGTGTAATTAAATTTTCTGTTGAAATTCTTGGATATTTGTTATCAGTTGCCAAATTTAGTGCAAGGATGAAATATCAGCAAGCAAACAAAATTAGCTGGAAGATAATCACTGCCCCCTTCCCAAAACAGAAAAATGAGAAATGTATGGCATATTAGCTCCCAAAACATATTCTCCATGTCAGACACCTGGGCTCTGCATGTTAAAACACAAAACCTGACATGGATAGATTCCCCAGAAGACAACGCTTAAAAGACACTTGACTTCTGGTTTGGGGAGTCAAATTGGCTCAAGTGTTATGAGACCATTAAAGTCGCTATTTGAGGAATAAAACAACACATAGGTTCCAGATTATAGATAGCTGTCCTCTGGAACATTATTTTAAAATTTAGAAAAGTTAGGAAATATTTCATCCCCCAATAAAAGCTAAAGAAAATAAAAACCTTATGAGAAAATAGAACGGAAAAAAACCCTTTCTATTTGTCTAAGTAATTTGATTACTTTGGAACTCATGTTGTGAAAAAACTAATAAAACAATTAAAGGTACAGCTGTTCTGGCCATACTCTAGATGGGATTCCTACAAGCTGGATCAGAAAAATCAAAAATTCTGTTAACCAAGTTCCTTGCTTCCTTCCATTTAATTCCTTTAATGTCATGCCTCCTTATGTGTTTACCTATTGGCTCTGCTCTTCATTTCCCCTCCCATGCCATTCAAAATCACTCCTACCTAATTTTGTAGTATACCAAATAGAAAACGCATCTGGGTGTTTGTTTGTTTTTTCCTAGTCTCAAACTATTTCTGATGTAATTCCTCTCAATCTCAATATATTTGGCTATCTGAAATATTTATCTGTATCAAATATTTTTTTCCTAGTATGGCTTCTTCAGCATTGACTCTATCTCTCTCACTGGGCTATATACATACTCAGCTGATTTCAATATCCCCTGTGATTCTCAAAACAGAAGTTACAAGAAAGCCACATCAAAGGAGCTTTGATATAATTGAAAACATTTCCCTTTTAATACATATAATTCATTATGTATCTATTTAATAAATGAGCCTTCTATATTTGGCACTGCAAGTCATATAAACTCATGAGAGACACGGTCTCTTCACATCAGAATTTCTAATTATGTAGGCAAGAAAAATGCTCAGAATCTACCTAAAATGCAGTGTCAGATAAGTGCCGTAAAGTGGTATGAGCTGGTTCTTATAAAGGTACAGACGAAAGAGCAGTTTCTTCTGGCTGAGGTGACTATGGGCAATTACAAAGGAGAGGCAGAATTTTGGTTCAGCCTTAAAGGAGGGCTTAACTTTTAAAAGAAGACTTCATAATAACTGAGAGGTGTGAACCAGAGAAAAGAGGTGAGAAATTGATAATTGTAGTGCCTAAAGAAGGGTGGCTAATCCACATCGACTCAGGCTTGTGTCCTGATCTATGGTGATCAAATGAAAAGGTCAGACAAGAGTGAAACAAATGGCAAAATTCCAGGCAAATAGGTTGGGATTTATCATAGGATAGTGGTGTTCAAACTTTTTTGTTCGCAAAATCCACAAGAATTTTGAAAACTAGATACCCTCTCACATATTTTTAAGTTAACATCCAAACAGTCATTACATATTGAGAGGATACAATTTCCAGATAATTATACATGTTGACTTTTAAAATAGTTAGAATATAATGTTTAAATATACACAGTAAAACCCGAGTGATACTTTGACATATACAACTATCATCCATTTAAATAAACATGGATAATCTCTTCTTTAAATTTCACATTATTCATATGTTGTCTTAAACATATGTCAATACTACTTTTACAACATAATTTTACCTCATACAGCAGTATGCTTGAAAGTCTTTTATTGCTATAACCCTTCTCTGACAAAACAAAACAAAACAAAACAAAACAAAAGGATATACATAGAAAGCAATGGAATCTATTTCCTTGTTCTTGAAGTCCCTACGGTTAAAATTTAGTGTTCCACACTGAGCTATTAATACTAGGAGTAGTGCAGAATTTGTTAAACCAGCATACCAAGATTACAAATGTCGATAAATAATTATTAAACATAAAAGCACATTTTGAGGGGGGAAATTACTCCCTTCGTGTGATGAATGAGGCGGGGTTTGTTTTTTTTTAGTTGGCTCATTATTAATAAGTAAATGTTATTTTTACTAGGATGAAACTGAACAGGCCATCAATTCTATCTTATTTTTCATGTTTTTAAAGGTAGAATAGGATAAGTTGTTCATAAAATAAAGAGATAGGAATGGAATTGTTTTCCTAGAAATGTTACAAAATTCTTTAAACTCTATCAGTGCTTCATGCTAAAATTCACATGGTGATCTATCATCAAAAATCATTTTTAATGATCTACCAGCTGACAACAAGATTAGGTTTTCCCTCAGTTTTGTTGAAAAATAGGAAACCACCTGCCTTGAAAAGAGGATAGGGGAGATCTAATCATGCAAAGAAGCCCTGTGACACTCTATATAATTAAAAAGCAGGAACCAAAGAGTACTTTCATTCCCATGTATCCAAACTAGAAAGAACATTCTCTTATCTGTTCTATCAATAAATGTTAAATAATGTCAGCTGAAGCAAAAGCAGCATCAGCAGCAGTACAGCCCTTTGTGAATATAAGCAATACCAGCATGTATCTAAATGCTTAAATTAGTGAAGATTAAATAGAGTTTGAGTTATCTTTGTCATTTTATATAAGATAAAACCACTGTAATATTGCAAAAAGAAAGAAGATTTTTCTTTAATTACTAAAAAATTTTTCTATAACTTTTTTCAAATTTCAGTTATCTTTAATTTAGGCCACTTCTTTCCAGGAAAACATAAATCACGTGATTACCTTTTTTTTTTTTTTTTGGGTAGAAAAGTGGTTTACAATGTGCAAACAAGGTCCCTCTGTGAAACTTATTCTTGCCTTCAGAACTATGAAGAGAAGTGAAAATAAAAGCAAACCAAAAGTCCCATAGCTAATTTGAGCCAAACTAATTCTGAGACATGCTCCAAACTTAGAGCAGACAATTTTTGAGTGAACCGTATTTGAAAGTTGGCAAAATAACTTCACTCCTCTTCCAAATAGAGAACAATGAAATTTGACTTGGACCAGTAGTCTCATACACTCTTATTTTTTGATGAATTCAAACTAGTTTCCCACCACCTCACTCTCAGAATTATTCATCTACTAAGTAGGGATTAAAAGGTAGGGGTGTTATTCAAGCATTTTTTTTTAATAATACTTTAAAAAGATAAGACATGGACTCCCTAGGAAAAGTAAAATGAAGCAATATAAGAAAATTTTACTTCCAAGAGGAATAACAGAATATGTAAAAGAGAAATAAAACCATGGAGGGAAATGTCACAGCATGCAAACTGATTTACAGTTCCTTCTACGCCAATGTACTAAACTTTCCAAATTAAAGGCCCTCTGGGGGCACTTCCCAAATGAGTGCTCCCAGATCTACCAACATTATCAACTTTAGAGAATTTTCTTTGCAGAAAACTAGCAGGATTTCCTTTGTAGACCCATCTAGAACTCTCAATAAATTCCAATATCGAAGATTAAGGAAATGGAGGATGAAAAAGTAAAAATGCCATTTATCGTTAATTAATGTTTATAAGATCCATATTTTAGAAAATGGAAACTTTTCATCTGAACCAAAAAACACATAATTGATAATTTGGTTCAGTAAATGTAGCATGTTTCTTCTATTATTTTTTGCACTTTCATGAAATTATTTAATTTCTCAAAGGAAATAGAAGGAAGGGGGGGAAAGGGAAGGCTAATACATTTCCCTCCCAACATCTGCATATGTCTAACACAGAACATATGCACATACACTTATTGGTCATTGAAAATAATAGAAAAAGAAAAAAAATTTATGTCTACTCAAAGATTCAGAGCGACGGTAGGTTTGATTTGATCAATTTTAAAATACTTCACCACAAACCATATCAGACCTGCATATGTCTATGAATTCATCTGATAAGTTTCTAACTGTGGCATCGATTGATGCTATATTACCAGAGAGATTAAAAATTGTTGTTCCAGGTTATGTAGAAGGAGGATGTTAAATAGATCAATATATAGGGTGCTGGGAGAGATATTGGAATAATACACCCCTGAACAGTTCCCCTTCAATTAATCAGTCTCTTCACAAAGGGAATCCTGAAAGAAAAGAAAAAAAAAAATCTATGTATCCATCCATTATTAATTTGATTTGTGGAAAACTAAGAAAAATGAATTTTCCTAAAGTTACTTTTAGATAAAATTCAAGTTGTTGGATAACATTCAATAGTCTTAAAGTACTCCTAGAAATGTAAAACAAATGAAAAATCTGTTATAAAATTTATATTATATGTAAGGATATCTGAGAGAAAAATGCTGAACAAACATATGAATTAGAACAGAACAGATTGGCATAAATGTAACTAAGTTTTGCGCCTGATGCCAGCATAACCTTCAACAGGCAGATTACTCAATTACATTTTCAAACTTCATGTTTAGTTCTCTTTAAAAATACATAGCCAACAAAAAAAAATCATAATTTGTCCTCGAGAAAGAGAAAATAAATATCTCATATCTCACACCATGAAAGAGATGGCTAGAGCCTTTCAGTGATTACTGTATTTCAGAAGACTTGAGAAAGATACAGATTTAATTAAGCAAAAGCAGCTCTACACATGGCCTGGTTCCACATCCTCTGTATGAATCCAGGGTTTTCTTTAATAATATTCTCAGGGAAAAAAAAAAAATCTGTTTCAATCTCCACGAAAATATATTCAGTCCTGTGTGTGTATCTTGGTTAATGCTCTCAAAACATTCAGGCTTGGTGTCCTTCCAAATACTTTTTAAAACCCCACTGCTCCATGACACTGATGGATTTAAACACAGGGGCCTGGGGGCAAAAAACGAAGGTGTAGTGATTGAACACTGTGCACAGTTTTCAAGGTAATCCAAGTAAAGGCCTTAAACCAGCCAACATGAGATAATTCAGCATCTCAGAGTTATTGCCAACGGTAAGGCTTAACTTATTTTAATTATATTCATTTTTTTTGTTGTTGTTCAGTTTCTCATCAGTCATAAGATCATAGCAGAGAGGAAAAAAAAAAAAACTCTAATCATGTTTTACCACAGAGTTATAATTCATGTCTGCAATAATCCAAGTCATGTGAATAAAACACATGCACTAATTGAAAAATAGCTAGGACAATACCATTAAACTTTTATGTGGAGTAATTTCTAGATGATAACACACACTTCATGTAGAACTCCAGACTCCCACCAAACCAAAGAGATGTCCCAGCAGGGAATGCCTGCTTACCAGAGGAAAAAAAAAAAACTTTAATGACAGCACATAATGCATATACCATGCACAACCCACAGGGAAGTCTGATTTCTTTTAACCTCCTTAGATAACATTCATATTCAATGGATTAGTTGTTCTTATATGCTACTGAATTCTGAGAGTTTTCTTTATATTTTGTTTTCCCTAATTGACCTCAAGCTACATTTTTTAATGTATCTGTCTCTTATAATTCTACAGAAAATTCTGACCATTTAAATAGTGGACACCTTTCACCGTGAGTTTTAACCCATCGCGGGATAAATATTTTCTATTTATTGTATTTTCTGACTAGATATGTAGTTTAACTGGCTTAACTTTGCCGAAATAAAAATAGAACCACCAGACTTGTCTATTCTGGTTATCAAAGTGAATTTGGCTAGCATATGGTTCTATTAACTATTTAAACCTAAGGCCTTGGGTGTAGTTGGAGGTGGAAAGGAAAAAGGTGTTTATATATGGAAGAGAGTTTGGTTTGGTCTTTCAAATCTAGATTGGCAAAGGTAGCCACTTTGAAAGGGCTGTTTTAAAAGGTCAGGATTGTACAATATGTTGGTTGTCATCTGTACCAGAATAACACCCCTCACCCACCATCGGGCCAAGTCAGCTCTAATCTGGGGCCTCCTTTAGAACAACTTCCTGATTTGTAAGGTAGCTGACTTGGAGACAAGGATATCCTTTGTTATTACAAAGCAAAACTATTTATCTTCCGTGAAAACTGGCAAGTAGTGAAACTTTGTATTTTAGTCCACCTTTGACACTCACACTACACTTTTTATCTCAGTGCTTGAGCACTTGTGAAAATACATCATTGACACACCCCTGGTGGGAGGCAAACAGGAGAGAGTCATTTGGCAGCCCTGTAAAAATGGGCCACAAGAAAACTGGAAGATGCTTATCCTTCGTATTTACCTTTTTTCCAAGGACGTTTAGGTGCTTCCTGTCTTGTCTTTCTCCTAGTGAATGACATAACAGCGAACACACACACTTTTTTCCTGTGTCTTTTGCCTACAGACCTGTTCAATCACTTTGCTCAAACCAGAAATATCCTATCACATTATTAAGGCTCCTCCTGCTCTTACACTGAGCGATTAGACAAAGGACCTTCACATTTTTTAGTTACATTTTTAAAACAGTGGTATATTGCTAAGAACTTTGAATTTATCAAGGGTGACCCTACAGCACATCCCTCAGGGACATTTTAAGTATGATCTGGTTGATGGCAAGGATGCCAGGCAAATAAGTAGTGCTCCTGTGGTGAAATGCCACTTTGAGGTGACCTCTCTTCACTGTCACTCCTTTGCCAAATGAACTCCCTCTTAAAATCTGTGTGTTTTGACAGTGTCCCTTTTCTTCTCCCACACTCATCCTTCAAAGTGAGAAAAAAAATCAAAATGATTTATCACATGAAGAAGATATATCTGAGTACACATATTATTCTAGGAAAGGCTGTTTTAAAGAATTGAAATTCAACTCTTCCGTATCCTAATGGGGAATTAAATGTCACTCAGAGCAGCTCAACATTTCCTGAGTTCTCAGCTCTCAACCTGTTCTCAGCCCAGCACTCTTCTTGTGTGGCTATCTCCAAAATCCTCATTCTTCTAAACAGGCTTTGTTTCCATGCTTCACTTCAGCTCCAGTTATCTCCCTGCCTCTCTTCTCTCTTCCCCTTCCTCCACAGCACTTCTGGATTAAGAAAATAAATCTTTTTCTTCCTTCTTTCTTTTCTTACTGCCTTTCATCCTTTTCTTCCCTCTACAGTGTGACGGATATAATTCTAGATTCCAGGGATAGGACAGTCTAAAAGACAGGATTTGCCATCTTCTCTTCCTGACCAGTATCAAATGACTCCCTGAGATTTCCATGGACTCCCAGAGCCATAGACTTAAAGGCTAAGTCAAGGCAGTGAACCACAGCTCTATTTCACTATGCACAGTCTTCATGCCTTTCCTGAGTACTTACTACATACCTGGCTCTCCACTATTCCCTGAGAATGCTGAAATTATGGTATAATAGGAGAGATAGGCATTTATAAATACAGGAAGTGCTACAGAAGATATGGAAACCTGTAAGAAATAAATGGGGATCATGCATGGATTTTTGAAGAAGACTACTTGATATAAATCTTAAGTAATGATAAATGGTTAGCCTGAGAAGGATGCAGTAAGCGAGAGGGAACATGCTGTGTACGAGTATTATCCACAAAGGAGACAGAATGAGCAAAAGTGTTGGGGAAGGACCAAAATACCATGGTGGAAGCAGAAAAGCACAAGCAGTTTGGTGTTACTAGCACAGGCCATATACTGGTGGTTCTAAGTGAACCTTGCCCTGAATACCTATTCCTCTAACACATATAAATTCAAATGCTTCATGGGGGCACTTCTATGTCATTCCCAGAATCCCTTTACTTATTGAAGGTAACTGTCTAGGCCCTGAAAGAGGGTCTAAAAACATCATAATAGTGGCTAGATTTTATCTTCTAGGCAATGCAGAATCACTTTAGGAAGGACAGTGATATGGACGGCTGAGACAGAACAACTGGTCAGGTGTGTAGTAAACAAACTGAAGGCAAGGAGACCAGGCTCAACTTACTTTGCCTAGACCAGAAGAGGGACATGCGAATGAGGCCTGAATTAAGGCAATGAAGGAAGAAATGGGGATCGAAGGGAGATCAAGGAATGTTTTGAGGGTTAAACTTGGCAGGACCTAGATGAAGAAGGATGAGCAAAGGAGACCCAGTGAGAAGAGATAATAGAAAAATATCCAGGAAGTAGAGTTATCTTGGACAGGTCCCTTAAGACAAAGAAGGCAAAAAAAAATTGTACAACAGCTAAGAGAGGACAGAGTAAAGTGTGCAGTCTCCAGGGGTAGAAAGGAGAGAGCCCGTTTATAGACATCACTTCTTTGTGATTTCTCAGAGTTAACTACCTTCAATAACTGCATGCTAACTTCAACTTCCCTTTTCCTCCAGTTGCTGCATATGAACCTTGAGACTTGCATTTGACATACTGTCTAATTGCCAGCTTGACTCCTGGCCAAACATACACTCATTTCAAATTAGCATATACAAACACATTCACTGACAGGACAACCTCTTCTTCAAAATAGAACCAAAGACAGGCACCCCAGAGACTCTAACTGGATAAACTAAGCCAGCCTGATATTTGAACAATCACTAAAAAGTTTTACTAAAGACTTCCACAACTATCATATAATATTTTAACAGCTGAGGAATACAGAATAACACAAACCTAATGCAACATTCTAGAGTGACAAAGTTCTCATTTAACTTACAATGATAATGAATCGCCATATCTGATTAACAGTACCATTCTACAAAAGAACCTGTTGTGGTGTCAGAACAGAAAGTCAAATAGTTTCTATTTTATATTGAGGTTTCAATCCTAGCCAAAGAAAATTAAAAGGGAGGTATTCACAAGTTCATGTTGAATATAGCTCCATTTAACCATTATAAAGTTCATGGAAAGTACAGGAAGTGAACTACTTATTGCTTACATTGAAAGGAATACTTGATGTACTCAGCCTCCTCCCAGATAGATGTCTAAGCTGCAGAGAAAAGGAAATAAAGCAGATATTTCTAATACTAATTAGCTTGTGCTATATAAACACTTTATACTGAGAAAGGGCTTTGTCATTTGAATTTAGAGACATTTCAAATCTACGGTCCTTATTAAAGGAGATAATATTTGACAAATACCATTGTTTGATTTGTCCTTTCAATGTCCTTTCTCCCGTGCTGGGCTTCTTAACTCTTGATTGATGCACCGCTCTCAGTGAGTAACCAGGCTATTTATACTACATAAAAAATTAGATGAAACTATCATTAACATCCAGTTCTTCAAAAGATGGCAATCCCTAGGAATTCCAACTAATGACTCAGAAAGTAGAAATACTCTCCTTCCGTTGCTAATCAAGTTTATCTTCCAGTTAAAAGTGGGGAAATGTTGATTAGTATGACCTATTAACTATTAAATTGTATAGTACTAAAGTAATCAGAAAGAGAAAAGTGATTTTCTAGGGCAGGAAAAGCAGCTTTTTTCCTTTCACAGAAAATTCTAGCAATAATATGATAAATTCACATTTATTTACAAACAGTTGATACAACTTCATATTTTCTCTCAAAGTATGAGACCTCTCTGGAGATAGGTGGTCAAGCATATGTTACACTAATTTCAACCATTGTCCTTATCTAAATCTAAGCCAATGTCTTCACAAACTTGGTCCTAAAATTTGTGAACTCTGGGCAGCCCTTGTCCAGTTACATGACTCTCAGTTTCCAGGTCAAGTCAGAAAAGCTGACATGAACAAGCCTCTCTGTGTTTTCTTCTTTCTGGCAAGAACTTAGGAGGTGGGGCGGGGGGGGGGCAGGGGGGGGGAGTGCGGGGAAGGGTAAGATTAGAGTCCCTTTAAACCCCAGCATGATCCAGGACTCTTGTTTGAGTGAAAGTTTCTTTGGGTGATGATGTCATTTACACATCAATGTCTGTCTCTCCTGTTATCATTGTTCCACAGGGACTGTTCTGTTAGAACTTCAAAAAGTCCTTTATGGCTTACAAGTGTGTGTGAGCTATCAACAGCCAGTTTCCTTATTTGTCCTTTTCTCCCTTGGCTCTTTTTCTTTTCTTCACTATTACGTTGACTCAGACTTGAGCTGACTGGGTAGTTTCGTTCTAATAATGCTAGCACACTCTGCTGTACACTGGTAACATCACAACATGAGCAGCATTCACTTTGATATCAATCTGCAGCTCAACATAACTGCCTGCCCCAGCTAATGAATTCGGAGCTGATATTCATCCATCCTTTGGCCTTGGCAGCATTTCAGTAACCTTTTTTGTTGCTGTTCTGGCTAAATGATTATGTTTTATAACTTTTCCAACATGATGTTTTGGTACAAGTTTCTCAAAGCGATTCGTTAGCATCAGATATAAAAATAAATAAGGCACTTTAGTGTTTTTCATCACCTCATTTATTTTGTCTTCTTAATGAGAAGTATCACCAGCTAACTGACTTTCACTTTCAAATTTCCTTCCATCCTCTTATTTTTTAGATTCCCAGCTCCACCCACCCATTTAAGCACTCATTACTAGAAGAATGCCACAGCTGATTGGGTGCTTTAAACTACAATTCTCTCTTAAATAATATCAAGAAAAGAAAACTAAAAAAATTTTAAGTCACAATAGTAATGTTGTAGATGATTTACCTGCTAGGGTGCAATGAAAGGAAAGGTTGAGATTTTTGTTGCAAAAAAAAAAAAATACCCATTGGGTTTTTCAGGTATATTATCAATGAATATTGCAAAATAATTCAAATGAAGAATGCATATCTTTCATTTGAAATCACCCTAAATCATTAATAAATGAATCTAAAAATGAATTCAGTCAGAGATACTGAACAGTACATCAATCTTCCTCCCCTGGACATAACTTCTATAGATTGTGAGAAAGAAAGTGAGAATAGATAAGATACTATGAGAGATGGTAGATCCATGGAAATATAACTCTGCGTTTCTAAAGCACACTCCCTAGATCCAACATCACCAGTGTCTCATTATTAAAAGGATCGAGGTCTACATTTAAAGATCTTGTAATAGGTCAGACCATGCGGTAAATCCATCTGAAATGAGGTAAGTTTATGTAGAACAAGAGCATATATGTGTTTTATACTGAAAGTTTTTAAAGAAAGGCCTTCAATGGATACATAACAAACTATCTGTTTTGAAGATATAAAACATAACAAAATAAAATGTATCAAAATTATTATAACAAAAATCATAAATAGTCAGTGGCATTGTTGCAGCCAGCTAATGAGAGCCTCTGCTCTATATCAAACTATGCCAGGTGCACCAATCGGAGTAGGAGACAAGATGTTGCATTGCCTCCTCCTGGAAAATCATTACAGTCCATCTGCTAAACTTTCTCATCTCTAGTAAATATTATTTCCAGATTCTTCCCCTGTTAGCATAACTTACAGCATTAAAGAATCTCTTCTGTGTTGGGAGTACTAAGAACAAGCATAGTACAGTCATGCCATTTATTAGCATAACCTCAAATTTTCAGTATAAATATTGGCAAAATTAGGTATGCTAAAATGGTTGATTTGGTTCTTGTTTGCCAAAGAGGCAAGAAAGAAGGATAGCAATGCTGCAGTCTAACTATCTGAGATAATATGTATACAAGAGGCCTAATATAATCCCTGGTACAAAATCTGACTAACCCTTCCCCTCTACCATCTGAAACAGCCCTCAAAAATACTTTAAACCAAGAAGACATTGGGCAGCCTTTATTTCTTCCTGGCTTGAAAAAAATTACATAGCTTTTGTGAAAACAAAAAAAGTGTTTTTCAATTATTGTTCAAACTTACAGCTTTTAAGTAAAGCATTTAAGTCAAATCAAACAAATGAAATATGATCTGAATTATAGCTGGGAATACCTCAGACTCAAGATAGAATGCAATTTACCTCACTACAAAATAATTATAAACTTAACTGACATGATTTCCTGCCCTCCGATAAACCTGAACTCAAGTGTATATATTCTTCAAATAACAAAAATAATAATAAAGTAGTTCAGGAAGAATGCCACCACCTACTAAAACAGGAGGATGATGGGGAAAGATGAGAAAGCTTAATGGGAAGATAGATATTTCTTTAAATCTGCAATGGCACTTTACATTAACAGAATACATTTCGATAAGAATCTTGGCCCCAGGCAAATTGAACCATGAAAAATCAGCTCCCTGAATGTTCCTGTCAGAGGCCAGTGATGGAGGGATCCCTGTAAATTCTTAATCTGCTTTTTTTTCAGGGCAGGACAATATAGCTTTGCTGAAAGGAAGGTCGAGCTGCTGAACTTCCACAGTAGGTAACCCAGAAAGCAATCAAGCTGAGCTGGCAGGGAGTGGATTCCCACTGAATTCTGTAGCGAGGTCTTTTCTCCCCCTCTGCAGGTACCATACAGAAGGGAAGATTCCTAGGACTTGTGGCTTAATTTCTCTGGCTACCGCACTAATCGCACGCATCCCATAATTACTGTCTTTCTTTCTTCCTCCAGACTGTCATTCTTCTGTCTCTTAGCTCCATCCCACAGGCAGGCAGTGTCTATACAAAGGCCAAGCTAGTTAGCCTGCCACCTGAGGGAACTCTGGGCCTCCACTGCGCTCACTCATGCCTTTTTTTTTTTTTTCCTTTTTTCCCCTTCACTTGTCACCCTTCCCAGCCTCTCTACTAAAGAATATTTAATTTGCATTCTTTCCCAGCTAACACAGAGTTAAAGGGAATTGCTTCAATAAATGAGATGACTATGCAGAAAAGCCTCAGCAATCTGTGCATCAAGTCTGGATTCCTATAGAAATAACTACATATCTCAGATACAGCCAGGATACCACAAAGAGAGGCCCTCAGCTGCCTCCAGTGGTGTCAGAGCTAGCATGGCCATCCCTGAAGCATTGTAACAAGTGCGACCTATAGCGCTTACCCTGGATTGAATGCTGGAAGGCTTTTCACACTGATTTATGGCTTTTTCAATTGTCACAGTTGAAGTTGTTCAGAAATTTCTAGTCAAGCTTGTCAAGAAGTTATAATAATATGTGAAGGTGACTATAAAAATGAACAGGAGTGGAGCCTGTTCCTTGCCTATCAGGCCTAGTTTGTTTTCCCATAGGTCATGAATATCCTTCTCGTTGGTCTAAGTACAGGAAGAGGCTAACAAAAGAATATTCAAAAGGTTCTGGCTTGGAGAGCCATATACATCTTTCCATGTCATTGCTGTGTGTCTTTCTAGGACCCTGGGGTAGGTGTGCTAACCATTTATGTAAAAGATTGATTGGTTTCCAGTCCTAGAGCATCTGGAGGCATTGTGGAGACAGTTTATGGTAGCCCTGGAGGTGCAAAGCACCTCATACCATGCTGAGGTGACCCCATTGGTAAAGTGTTAATTGGCTCTGAAGGGAGCCTCATCTGGTCAACCCAGATGGAGATGCAGATTTATCTTCCTAGATTGAAAATACCACAAAAATGCCAAGCCACCTTCTGAGAAGAATGGAATTGATGCTAGGCAATAACAGATTGTCGATATAATGAAAGGTTAAAGAGCAATCAAATGACTTGTACTTCCCCCATTCTCTATAATGAACAAAGCTAGAGTGTTCACAGAGCATAAAAGCAATTTAACTCATAGTTTTGTTTAGATTTGAAAAATATTTTAAATGCCCATGGCAATCAACTCTTGGGTTTCAGCCAAGACAGTAAAGTATACTCAATAATTATAAGTAAATTCAGAAGGAAAAATGATGTATACAGACATAGTTTAATTCACACTAGACACTGCCTGTATGCTTTAAGTCAATAATCTAGAGCTCTCTTAGAATAGTGTTTACCTCAGGAAGACATAATGTGCCTTATCTCTGATTTCCCCTAAAACTAAGCCTAACAATTTAAAATACTACTATTTTCTTGTTAAATATCTAACTCTTCAGCAATGAGAAATTATATCCTAAGACACCTGCCACAACATCAAGACAGTAAATGACTGCAACAAAGCTTGATATGTGGCACTTGGCTCAGAATATGGACACTGTCATCTTTATGTTCAAGAAAGAATTAGAAGATAGAAGCTGTGAGCATACAACCTCTTCCACTGAGAGCACCTTTCTTCACATCATGAATTGCATTGTAGCTGGAAGATAATGATGATGACTCACAACTATAACTTATCCCTTGTCAATCACCAGACTAAGTATTTTCTGCAGGTTTAGGAAATTTCTAGCCTTACAATTACCCCTCAGAATAGCTATTATGAACGCAATTCAGCTATCTAAACTGCTAAAATCTTTAAACAGTGAGAAAATAAAATGTTTCAGATATTGACATCTTTAAAGAATCTGTTATCCTGCATTACAGAGTAACATTATTTATGACTCTTTGCTAGTATAAGTACATGTCTGTTTTTCTATTTTAACACCAGACTGAATATGTGGGAAAAGAGCCACAAGTTTAATCTTTACTTAGGTGACTTGTGAACAATACTCACAATAGAACAAACTATACCCAGCTCTTGGAGACAGATGGGATCAGCTACCACTGAGAGAATAGAGACAAGTTGGGACACAAAACCTCCACTATCCCTTTGACCCCTTTGATGTTCTCTGCACTCCAGCTTGGATTTACACAGTGAAAGGGCTGGTACAATCCTGTCTGTTACTGCTGCTTCAATATGCTTAAGGCAAGCTGGCAAGGAAATTTTCCTTACCTTGACTATTCCACTCAGTAAAAATTGTCTGAGAATGGCTCTAGCTTGAAAAGTTAAGGTGAAAATTTGATCAGTAAGCTAGGTTCACCGCAGAGATTTAATTATTTAGTATTCTGTTGACTCACTTGAAGAAAAATTGTTTTTTTGTTTGTTCGTTTGACATAGTTTCTTACTGGATGGTTTCGAAAGCAGCATGATGACTAGGAATGGGACCACTGAAGGCTGCATTTTCTATGACCCTTTTTCCCCTCATCCTTATGAATAGGAGTTCAGTTTAAGAAATAGTTTCTTGTTTTTTGGTTTTATTCCCTGCAGAATTAAAGTATTTGTTCACTCATCCAAGCGTTCCAGGAAAATAGGTATTTAACATCTAGATGAGTTTTCTCTATAATTGAAGCTTACCCCTGTTAAAGCCAAACTTTTTTAAAGACCAGTTTGATCCACATTTTTCTAAAATCTCCACCTGAATAATTAAATCTTTTGAAATTTAACTTGAGTAAGAACAAGATAGCATTCATTTGTAATCAGTCTTGGTCCTTGTGACGTCTTTCTAAATACAAACTATATATATTGAATTGAATTTTTCTTAATAAAATAATAAGCCAGTTTTATATCCTTTACCAAAGTCCTGAGATTGATGGAGGTAGCATCACAACTATGACCACGCACTCACATTAAAACAACAACTACAAAAACAAAAACCAATTTAGTATGTTATGGAAACATAATATACATCTGTAATTAATGCTCACCATACATTGTATTAAGCTCACATTGTTTTGTCTGTGAAAAGAATATATGAGATGGAGTAACACTTTCAGAACAATTTTAGGGTGATTTTATAGCAATCATTGGGGAGGGTTTTACCAGGGACTTGGGACTAGTTACAGTATTTTAACACAAGCTCCAGAACACGTATTGTGTTGCCTTTTAAAATTCTAATTGCACATTGCTTTACATCAGGCTTAGATATCCAAAATAAAATCATTTTTCCACCTTTGAAATCATTTTTTTAATTCTTCTACTGCCATTTCATCAGCTCAAACAGCTTTACTTTGTGCTTTTATGCAAATGAGTACTTTGTTTGAAAATCACATTTGCATTCAATTTTATATCATTTAATTACTTATTATTGAACTGCCTTTTGTAGGCAACTCAAAAGAATGTGATATTGAATTTAACCATAAGTCCACAAAATCAAAAATCTTTGCCTCTTAGTGAAGCACTTTTGTACAGCTATTTTAAAGGACTATTAAAGCTTGGTTATGTTGCATCATTCTAAAGTACTGAATTATTATGGATAGTCCAAACAGACAAGAGTTGGATAGCCTATGAGAGGGATTAAAGGTAAACAGGACATTGTTTTCTGGATTTTTTTTTTTTGAGGGGTGTTTTTTGGCATTTCTATTCACATTTTTTAAAAAATAACATTTTGTGATATTGATGATCTAATTTTGGAGATGATTCCTAACATAGGAAACTAAGGTAAATACCTTAAATACTTAAATACCTAAAAAATACTCACAGGAACTATCAATAATCAAGAAGGAAGTAGACCAATTAACTTAAACCTAGTATCGCTAGGAATTCCTGATAAATCAAGTGCCCAGCTGCAGAGGCCAAGTAAGTTAACCATTCAGCCACCACAGATTGTCAGGGAGTGTTTCCAGGAAGAATCAAAAAGGTCTATAATCTCTTGTAGAGTCACAAAACTATTGAAATCAAAGTATGGGTCCCATGAACTGAAGACATACTATTTTAATTCCTATACAAGTTTCCAGGCAACCTTGTGTTCGGTTTAAAAAATTCTGTATTTTTGAAGATAGTACAAGAATTTGGAAAACATCTCCTTAATCTTTCTCTTTGGAGGGACAAATCATTATAACCAACAAAGGAAAAAATAAACCAAGATAGAAGCCAAAGAGGAAAAGACTCAGAAGTAACAGAAAGAGAAAATTTTCAAAGTCAAAAAAAAAGTTTGAGAGTGAGAAAATGTGACACTATTACAGAGATAAAAGCAACCGAGATTCAGTTGCTTTAGAGAAAAAGTATGACAGAAAATTCCTCACCTCCAATTATGGCAAGATAGAGGTATCCCTAAAATTCTCCTGCTAAAAATATGTAGAAGTGCAAAAAAAAAAAAAGGAATATAAAAGTATAAGTATTTTGCTGAATTTTCAAGAAATAAAGATAAATACCTGGATTAAGGGGGGGGGGGAAGGAACTGAACACAATAGCAATTAGCTAAATCTGTGGTTTCTGTAATACAAGGTGTTGAAATACTAGTGAGAGGTTTAACATGGGGCTAGTAGTCAATATTTCTAAGCCAGGGTTTTGGTTTTAAAGTCTACATTCTAAAGAGAAGAAGAGACTTTTTACCCTCCTTAGGTAGGAGTTGGAACACATAAATAAATGCAAGACCCTCAAAGAGACACACCCTTGGTATAAGGATTGACCAGAGAAATTTTTCCCACTACCACAGGGAAACATTGAAGTAGGGGTTGCCATTGTGATTTCAGATGACAAAAAAAAAAAAAAAAAAAAAATTACAAAGAATGAAAATACGAGTTCCCATTGTGGCACAGCAGAGATGAATCCGACTAGGAACCATGTGGTTACAGGTTCGATCCCTGGCCTCACTCAATGGGTTAAGGATCCGGCATTACCGTGAGCTATGGTATAGGTTGCAGATGTGGCTGGGGCCTGGCATTGCTGTGGCTTTGGTGTAGACTGGCAGCTGTAGCTCCGATTAGACCCCTGGCCAACCTCCATATGCCGCAGCTGTGGCCGTAAAGGGACAAAAAAAAGTAGTGAAAATAAAGCCTCCTCTGAGAAACCTACACAAGTGCCCCATGTTAACTCGAAGTTTGAAATTACAATTTCTTTATGATCTGCAAAACTTTAGGTAAAGAAATGAATTTTGGAATTTATTTTGGGCTGATGAAAATAATTCTGTGGCACATGGCAGAATGTGAAACCACTTTAGAGGGATAAACCATTAATTCAGGTCACACACAATTCCCATTGAAAAAGTCATAGTGGAACATAAGTTTACAGTTAAAAACTATAAAATGCATAGGAAAGCAAACAATTCATTATGAACTAGAGTCAAAAAAACTAAAAAAAGAAAAAGAACCAATAGAATTGTTACCATTCAGATGGCAAAATAATCCATTAGCTATTATAAAATGTGTCATTTGTTTTTCCAGTTTTTTAGGTTTTTTTTTTTTTGACTGTGTCCATGGCATAGGGAAGTTCCCAGGCCAGGGATCAAACCCACATCACAGCAGTGACCTGAGCCACTGCAGTGACAACACCAAATCCTTAACCTGCTGAGCCATAAGGGAACTCCTGTTTTTCCAGTTTTATTTAATATATAGTTGACATACATGACTGATAAGTTTATGGTGTACAATATAATGATTTAACTTACATATATCTTGAAATGATTATCACAATAGGTTGAGTGAACATTCATCATCTCATACAGATACATTAAAGAAACAGAAAAACAATTTTTTTCTTATAAGAACTCAAGATTTATTCTTGACAGCTTTCATTTATAATGAAATGTTAATTATATTTATCACATTTCACATTACATCCCTATTTATCTTATGACTGGAAGTTTATACCTTTTGACTGCCTTTATCTAATTCCTCCTCCCTCCCCCACCCCTAGCTCTGGTAACCTCAAATCTGATCTCTTTTTCTACAGGTTTGTTTTTGAAGTATAATTGATATACAACATTATGTTAGTTCCTGGTATACAACATAGTGATTCAATATTTCTATACATTTCAAAATGGTCACCACAATAAGTCTAGTTGTCATCTGTCACCATACAAAGATATTACACAATGTTTTACTATATTCCTCACACCATACATTTCATACTTATGGCTCAACTATTTTGAAACTGAAAACTTTTATCTATTAATGTCCCTCACCTACTTAAAAGGCATTTTAAAATAAAGACATAAAATAAAGGAATTGTAAAAGAAATCATAGGCACATACACACACATGCATACACACAGAGAGCTCAGAAACAGGAACAAAAAGATGTGAAAAGGACAAAAAAAAAAAAGCCCTATAAAAGAAAGCTATGGCCATTGAAATTTAAAAGTAAGTAGCATCCTTTAAAAAAAAAAGGATACAAATGAACTTATTTACAAAACAGAAACAGACTCACAGATTTCAAAAACAAACTTATGGTTACCAAAGGGGATGGGTTGTGGGGAGGGATAGATTGGGGGTTTGAGATTGGCAATGTGCACACTATTATGTATGGAATGGGTGGCCATTGGGGACCTGCTGTGTAGGCATATGGAACTCTACCCAATATTCTGTGATAACCTATTTGGAAAAAAGAATCTGTGAAAGAATGGCTAAGTGTATGTATATAACTGAATCACTTTGTTTTACAGCAGAAATTATTACATGCTGTAAATAAACTATAATTCAATAAAACTTTTTAAAATGGGAAAAAATGGTGTTGTTTTATAAAAAATACAATACAATAAAATAAAAATAGCAAAGTGGACATAGTTGTAAAGAGGATTAAAGAACCAGAAAAAAAAAAGTTCTGAGGAGGAGTTCCCATCGTGGCGCAGTGGTTAACGAATCCGACTAGGAACCATGAGGTTGCAGGTTCGGTCCCTGCCCTTGCTCAGTGGGTTAACGATCCGGCGTTGCCGTGAGCTGTGGTGTAGGTTGCAGACACGGCTCAATCCCGCGTTGCTGTGGCTCTGGCATAGGCCGGTGGCTACAGCTCCGATCTGACCCCTAGCCTGGGAACCTCCATATGCCGCGGGAGCGGCCCAAGAAATAGCAAAAAAAAAAAAAAAAAAAAAAGTTCTGAGGAAATTACACAGAACAGGTACAGAAAGATTAAGAGATAGTAAACACAAAGATTTTAAGAGCTATGAACATAAAAGGATCAACTTACTCCTAATAAAATTTACAGGAAAAGAATTAAATAATAGGAAAGAAAACATGAAATGAGATAATAGCATAGTTTTAAGAAGGACCACAAAACCTATGTTGCATAAATAAAACTAAGTTCCTTCTAGACATGTTGTAGTGAAACTGCTGAAAACCAAAAAGAGGTGTTAAAACAGTACTGAGATAAAATAAAGATTATATATAAAATAATAACATTTAACATTTAAACTAATAACCAATTTTTTACAGTTATAGTAGAGAGTCCAAGACAACAGAAAAGTAGTTCTATAGCACTGATGGAAAATACCTGTCAACACTGAATTCTGCAACCACGCAGTAATTATCAATGACAATTGAAGACAGCATTAAGACATTCTCAATAAAGTCTATGTTTGTTACTAATTATGATCACCAAAAACTGCTAAAAGAATGTACTTCAGAAGTAAAGAAAGAATAAAAGATGGAATTCAAATTAACAAAATACAAAATCAAAAACTAGGAAATATCTACAAATACAGCAATTAAATGAATAATAAATACTATGAAACAAATACAAGCCCAAAATTGATTTTGTGAAATCCTATAGAATCAGCAGAGACTCAGAGCAGATCACTTAACAAGCTTTCTGGGTAAAAGAAAAGTCAAAATATTAGTCTACCCACAAATATAAATATTCCTCTCCACTCAGTAATCACCTAGAAAATACAATAAAAACAAAAACGACACTATCAAATACTGTAAAACAACAATCACCTACAAATTAATACAGCAAAAATCCTCACAGAGAAAATCTTTTAAATGGCACAGAAGTGGTTCTGAATAAATGGAGAGATATAGCAGTCCAGAGCTCCTTGCATCTCCTTTCTCATCAGCCTGACCCTCCCCATGCTCTTTTTGCGTTTTAACTGATGTATAGGATTCAACTATAGGAAAATAGCTGTTTAATTATGGACTTATAGGTCCATACCCAGTATTATAAAGGTATTTGTCCTTTTGCTTGTCCAAAGTTTTAATAGTTTGGTTTGCATATTTTTTTCTTTTTTATTTTTTTTGCTGCACTTTTGGCATGTGGATGTTCCTGGGCCAGGGATTGAGGCTACACTGCAGCTGTGGCAACACCAAAACCTTAACACACTGTGCCACAAGGGAAGTTCCTGATTGTCACATTTACTTTTTAAAAGAGTGTGGAATTGATATTTTTGTGTATTATATAAGATACACATGCAATTTTATTTTTTTACTTTTGAAAGATTTGTTTTCCCAGCATCATTGCTTGAATAGTTCATCTCTTACCACTTTTTTTGTAGTTTTTCTTCAGTAATTAATTAACATACCATGAAGTGTTATTTTATTTCTCTTTTTCCATTGGTTTTAATGTTTATGTCTGAACCAATTACTCACTTTCTTAATTATGAAATCCTGAGAAAAACTCTCGATATTTGATCACAAATTATCCTGAAATATTTCTTCTTTTTCAAAGTTGCCTTAGCGATTCTTCATACTTAGCTCTATCTCATAAATTTTAAGAGGAACTTGCCAAATCTTCCCCTTCCAGAAAAAAAAAAATCTTTTGTGATCTGAGTGAAACTCCATTTAATTTATAATTAATATGGAGCGAATTCACATCTTTAGAAGACTGAGTCTTCCAATTTCTGAACTCAATATGGCTCCCCAATTGCACAGCTTTTCTAAAATGTCCTCAATAATAGCTAATGATTTTCTATAAAGTACTTAGAGGTTTTGTTGCTATGTGAGTACTATAAGTATAACATTTTCTAATCAGTCATTACAAGTGTTTAGGACCTCTGACAATTTTGTTAAATCTTAGTCTTCAGTATATGTACAATAATCTTATTGAACTCTCTTATTAATTCTCAATATTTGTCTGTAAGTTGTTTATATTACCATTTCCAAATAATAATTTTCTCCTGTTTTCCAATAAGCTTTCCTATTTTTGGCTTTGTTTTTCTTTTCTTATTATTTGGGCTAAGAGCTGCACTGAAATATTTAATAGAGCAATGATAGCTGGCATATTGTTTTTGTTTTTGCTTAGAATTCTTGTTTCTGGGAACGCTTCTAATGCCTCAACATTAAATATAATGGTTTCTCTATGATTCTTGACAAATCTTGACTAGATTAAGGAAGATTTCATTATAGAATTATGCAAGAATTCTAAATATATACAATCTTTTTTCCTAATCTAAGTGAATGCAGATTTTTATAAATTTTTTTCTCAGCATTTATTGAGGCAATCAGAGAATTTTTCTCCATTAATTTGTTATAAGGGATTTTAGAATAAAATCTTTTCTGAACTTGAACCATCCTTACATTATTGGTAAAACTATTTCCTTTTGTCCTAAATATGGTTGTGAGATATTTTAGGATAAATATTATGTATATCCTTATATATGATAATTACATGATTCATATTTTAGCCCTATCTATGAGCATTGGGATTTGAATATGCAAAACATGTAATCATTCTATACTTAATTAATAGTTAATATGATAGGTAAAAGAGTTTTTACTGTAACAACAAAATGTTAACTGCCAAAATGAAATTAAATGTAGAGGAAAACTCTGAGGAATGTTATGATGCTGTATCAGAAACCACATGAAGAAAGAAACATAGGACTTATGTGATGGCAAAAGATAATGTTAAAAAATGTAAAACTACTTCCATTTGTGCCCTCTGTCTAGGATACATTTAAGACTGGAAAGTGGAAAAATCATTTGTGGGAGTAGACTAAAACGCAAGGTAGTTAAGCAAACAATCAGAATACTTAGTCAAATTAATTCATTTTTAACCCAGAAAGCTATAGCTCAGACTACTGAGAGAATCTATAGCTGTAATTTTAGCATACACAAATTCTGGTAAAGTGATTTACATAAGAGCAACAGGACAAGTAACCAAGACAGGCAAATATATTTCTGAATTCCAAAGAAAACAAATATAACAGAAGCTATTGATGCCAATTTATATTAATTTCAGGGGAAAATTGTACCGATTCTTAAATGAAGGCCTATGTGCAAAAATAAGGAAAGTTTTGATATTTTGAAAGCACTATAGGTTCACTATAAATATACTTTATAAAGCCAGTGCTATTTCCTTCTCTTTATTAAAAGAAGTGCCAAGATTGACAAGTAAGGGGGAAAATAGAGACATCATATAAATGAATTTCTGCAAGGTATTTCACTTGATAGCATCTGGAACAAGATAGAGAAATATGAACTTAATAATAGTACAGATAGGTGGAATTGTATTGGGTCGAGTGATCTTTACAAAATGTTTATGAATAATGGATTAATGTCACCCTGCAATGAGACCACTTGGGATCCTAAAGTTTTATTTTTGCCTGCCTCTTCTGTTCATTAGTTTTTATAAATAACCTGAAGAGAGAAATGGTGTGCATATAAGTTATAGACATTATCCAAAAGTAGGAAGAGAGTTAGCATATTGAATTATATGCATACAACTTATCGTAAGAATTAAACAAGTTTTGGGGCATTTATTTTGGGGTTTTTGGTCAAAGTAAAATAATGAATTAATTCAAAAATATTTCAAGGAATTAGAAAAATGAATGAAATATGTAAATTAAATAATGATAAATATACTTAGCTTTTAAACAAGTAAAACAAAACAAGAGCTATATATACTGAGATTTACATGTCAACAGCATTTCAGGTGAAAAAGGCACAGAGATTCTATCTCACTGAAAGCCCCAAATGACCAAAAGTAGCATGTCCTTTAGAAAACCTCTAATGCCATCCTAGCTATGTATCTTCTGCGTTCAACTCTGGACATACCCATTTGCAATATTATGGTTCTGTTTTTAGGGTTTTTTCCTCCTTTTTTAATAGAGATGTAGATTTTGGGGGCACAGAGGGAAAAAGAGAAGTCAATTTTTTTTTTTTCCTTTGAGGAGAGAGTAAAGCAACTATTGCTGTTTAACCTGGAGGAGACACAGATGGCATATGAAAGCAGTCTTTAAATATTTAAAAGACAGTTGAAGAGCAACAAAATCAGTTATGTGTGTCTCAGGAGGACTTAAATATGACCAAATGATGGACCATTATCGTGAGGCAGAATTTAACTCAATATACAGAACTCAGATCAATTTTAGCCATATAAAAACTGAATCAGCTCTCTAAGTGGTAGTGGTTTCCATGTCACTGGGAAGATTGCCAGTTGTATCCTAATGAGAATCCAAGCTGGGGGTTAAGAAGCAGAGATTTCCATGGTGAATTCCAACCCTAATTTTTTTTTTCATTTTACGATAAATATAATTTTTATGTACCCATTAATTTCCCTTTTTTTCCTCTTACTATTTGTCTTCAATTGGTTAATATTTACCAGTAATATTTTTATGACAATTTCAACACCTGGTTATCTTTCCATTGTCAAAGTTGGTAGGAGAATAAATCTTTTAACTCCTAGAATATCTTCAAGAGTTGAACTTCATTCAGTTTTCTGAAGTTTTCTTTCAGGTTTAGTTTGGAAATACCAGTATGGTGAACTTTTAAATATTCTGAGTCATCAAATTATTCAGCTAGAAACCACTAACTAAACTGGTGGATTCGTTGTTACCATGAGAGCACATGAATATTTTTTTTAATCAGGAAGAGAATGACTTAGGTAAATAGTCAGTAAAATAAGAACAATATAAGTAATCAGTGTGTAAACAAAACAAATGTAAAAAAAGTTTTGTTTAATTCAAAGTCATACCAAAAAATAGGAAGAATTGAGCAATGAACAAAAGCTATTGGTGATAACCCCTCCCACTTGAGAAGTACATTTTTAACCATTGTACTATATTCTTTAAACTAATACCTATACAATGTAAGAGCTTAAGATAAAATGGCAAAAAGTAAATTTTATAATAACTCATAATTTTGAATCATCATAAAACTAG
Source organism: Phacochoerus africanus (assembly GCF_016906955.1). NCBI lineage: Eukaryota > Metazoa > Chordata > Mammalia > Artiodactyla > Suidae > Phacochoerus > Phacochoerus africanus. The sequence goes on from NC_062545.1 coordinate 36,538,215, forward strand.
TATTAACATATGACAGGTGCTTTATTTACACATCATAAAGTATAATTTAAAAAGGAAGTCAGTAATCAAGGCTAACAGTATATAAAGTATCATACAGAATTTGTTGTATCTGTGTTTTTAGTTAAATGGAGTGTTAAACATTCTAACTAAAAGACAATTTTACATTGGAGACCACACTATAAATCTTCAGGATTATTATTTCTTCTCTGTGACAAGAGTAAAAACAATTTATGTGTTGCATGGACTTCATAACTTTCTACACTAATCTCTCAAAAATATTTTATTTTTGCTGTATTCTCATTTGCATATATAGAGCCCTATTTAATGCATTTTCTAGTAGACAGTTTCAAACTTCATACTAGTATAAGCAGAAAAATAAAAAAACGCAAATGACCGAGTAGGACTGCTAGAAATTGACACAATGACAAAACATGAAATGATAGTTGATATCTCTGCAAAGAAAATTTAAAAAGGCACAAAATTACTTTACAAGGTAGAAGATTAGGGCTATTTAGCCTGAGCACAGTTATCTCTCCACATGACAATAATCCCTGAAGAAAATACAGCCTTGTCTAATGATTAAAGTTTTTAATAAAAACTAAGCGATCTGTCAGTCAATTCTTAAGTTGCGTCATACATTAAGAAGGCAGAGTAGAAGATAAATTAGAAATATTTCCAACAAAATAGTTATAAAATTTTGATTCTTAAAATTGTAAGTTTCAAATATCTAAAGCCATAAAATAAGCTTTTTATTTAAAATTTTATTTGTGAATTCATAATTTATTTTATTTTTTAATTTAATTTTTATTATACTTGATTTACAGTGTTCTGTCAGTTTCTGCTGTACAGCAAAGTGACCCAGTTATACACACATACACATATATATACACACATATGTATGTGTGTGTGTGTGTGTGTATAATCACATTCTTTTTTTCACATTATCCTCCATTATGTTCCATCACAAGTGATCATATACAGTTCCCCGGGCTATACAGCAGAAATGAGTTCATAATTTAAAACAACTTGACTTATTTAGCTGAGTCAGACTAATAAATATTGGGTATTTTCCAAGATTTCTTAAGTAAAAATCACTTTGCTTTACGGAAAGAGTATTTCCCAATTTAAAGGGATATAAGCAATGCAAAAAAAGTACTAAAAAATTCACGTTCAAAAAACTCACCTAGAAATAGCTATCATATACAAAGGAATATGGATAGGGGATGGAGAGAGAAAATTACTTGTACAAAAATGGAATATTATATGTGATGTTTTAATGAAAAAAATTAAATTTAGTTTTACTTAGTGGGAATAGGAGCCATATGAAATAAATATTAAGGAATTTCTAAGCACCATATAAATGTTTATTTACCATAAAGGATGATATTTCTTAGATCAATTCAATCCTGAAACAGGCATAAAGAAAGCATCTACTATAATTGCATTTTGTCAATTATTTATGTATTATATCATGTATAGTTTTACTCATCTATTTACTATCATAGTTGGTGGCATAATTCTGTACTTTTTAAAGTTGTGCATTTTATATAATAAGATGTTTTTGCATGCTTCTTAGTGCCTTTATTTGAGGTAAACGTTAATAAAGTATAAAATATACTGAAAAGTATATAAGTAATAAGTATATAGTTTGATGATTCTTCAAAATTCACCACCCATGTAACACCACAAGGTCAAGAAATAGAAAATTACCAACAATCCACAGGACCCAGCTATTGCTCCTCCAGTTACTATCATCCTCAGATGTAAACTGCTTTCCTAATTTCAGTCACTGTAGATTGATTCTGTCTGACTTTGAAATTCATATAAATAGTCTGGCTTCTTTTACTCACTATGCTTGTGAGATTCGCTGATTGTACTGCATGTATAAGTATGTGTTCATTTCTACTCACGATAATTTCTTTATATGAATGATACACATTTTTTCATTCTTATTAATGGATAATTGGTTGATTCAGATTTTGTTAGTATGAACAGCACTGCTATAAACAATTTTCTGTCTGTTTCATGGTGGTTATAAACACTTTATTGAGTATATACCCGAGAGTGTATGGGTCTAAAGAATTACAGATCACAGTAGATAGGCCCTAACAGTTTTCCAATGGACTGAGTTTTTTTTAACTGTCTTTTGAATACACTGTTCAAACAATAATATGTTTACATAGTTGCCATGCCATTCTCTTCTTGCTGAACCTTGAGCAGAACTATGTCTCCTGATGTTTTATTTCTCTGATATAGTGAATGACTTTTTAATTTCCCTTTATCAGAGAATAATTTGCTTTCCCTGATGAGCTTAAATTTGAGGACTGGGTATTTTATGTTCTACTCAATTATTTGTAGCTTGGAGACACAGAAGAAAAGTGAAGAGCTCAAGGGAAGTTGTGCAGAAACCGTTAACAGTTCCTCGGCTCTTTTTCACTTCTGAGGTTCTGTTAAATGCGTTATACCAGACACCGCTTCTACTTGGGAGTGTATTAAATCCCAAAAGGTGAAAGCCCTTCATCAAATTTAGTAACAGCCTTAGAACTTTTGCTTCCATCCAACAGTCAACCTTGTTGATCATTTCAATATATGGTGTACTGATTGCAAAAAAGAGCTCTCATATCAAATTGGCTGAGTTCATACAAACTTAAGAAACAAGTGCTGGCGAGGATGTACAGAAAAGGGAACCCTCATGTGCTATTAGTGGGAATGTAAATTGGTGCAGCCACTATGGAAAAAAAAGTATGGGCTTTCCTTAAAATTTAAAAATAGAACAACCATACCATTTGGGGAAGATGAAAATGAAATGTAGTTCCCACCAAAGAGGAGAAGCTCTAGTGAACATCCTAGGCTCTGTTGCAACAGTTGAAGGAATACACCTTGGAATTAAGGTAAACAAGAAATATAGCAGGCCTCACAAAGACCAAACTTTAATTTGAGATAATCTGATCCTAAAGCAACTGATGGCTTGAAGTTAAGACAATTTGTCTCTGGATAAGAATAACATCATCCATAATCTATACAATCTTGTGTGATACTCTTTGGTCCTCTATGACCAAACATGAACCAGCCATAAAAGAAAAAAGACTGAGGTTGCTATCCTGGGAGTAGGGGGAAAAGGATAGAAATAAAACTAAAAGTGATTCAAATATTGGTGTTATTAGCCACGGCCTTTAAAATAGTTGTGACTAGAACTAGACACTAGTTGTTTAAGAAAATGTATTATTTGATGGAGCATTACTCTAGCGGATTAGAATCTAAAAGGATTATCAGGAAATAGAATTTAAAAATACAGTCACTGAAATTAAAATAAATGGACGGAGTTCTTGTCATGGCTCAGCAGTAACGAACCTGCCTAGGATCCACGAGGATGCGGGTTCGATTCCTGGCCTCATTCAGTGGGTTAAGGATCTGGCATTGTCCTGAACTATGGTATAGGTTACAGATGCAGCTCAGACCTGGCGTTACTGTGGCTGTGGCACAGGCCGGCAACTACAGCTCTGATTCAACCCCTAGCCTGGGAACTTTCATATGCCATGGGTATGGCCCTAAAAAAAAGACAAAAAAATAAAAATAAAAATAAATGGACCAGATTAACCACAGATTTGACACAGCTAAAGAGATAATAAATTAATTCAAAGCATATAAATTGAATCACAAAGAAATAAAAGGATGGAAAATACATAAAAGATCATGAGAGACATATGCAATACAGGAAAAGATCTAATCTGTCATTTCCTAAGAAAGAGCACCCAGCCCCCAGCTGCTGTGAGTGTTAGCTGCTAACATTTCATTTCTTCCCTTCTGAGAACTGTTCTTGGATGGTAAAAGCTCTTTGTCTTACCTTTCCTTAATGATAAGAGGCTATAGTATCTGCTGAGGAGTGGCCAAAAACCAGTGATTTGTTGAAACATGGATACAAAATGCTGGGTCCAATGCTGCAAAATGAGACAACTGTGTGTTGTCATTTAATGCTCCATATTCCCCTATGGAGTCAAGTAGAAGGTAGATTTCAGCAGAACCCAAATGTTAGCCCAGCCTTCTTTCACTCTGCAGTCCTGTTTTTCTCAATCCTTTAAAGCTTATGCTTGGAAATAATTCCTCAAGAAATCATGTGTGTAGGAATCTCTATCTCAAGCTCTCCTTATAGGGAAACCAATCTAAGATACTCATGTGTTTTTTAAATGTAGAAAAGATGTACAAAGTATATAAAAATAAAAAATTATAGCAGATAGTTGTCATCTATAAAAATTCAAATGAACACTATAAAACTGAAAATATAACATCTGAAATTAAAACTCATTGGAAAGAGTTCCAGTTGTGGCTCAGTGTAACGAACTCGGCTAGTATTCATGAGGATGTGGGTTCGATGCCTGGCTTCATTCAGTGGGTTAAGGATTCAGCATTGCTGTGAGCTGTGGTGTTGTCACAGATGCAGCTTGGATCGCACATTGTTGTGGCTGTGGTGTGGGCCAGTGGCTATAGCTCTGATTAGACCCCTAGCCTGGGAACTTCTATAGGCTGTGGGTGTGGCCCTTAAAAAGCAAAAATTAAAAATAAAACTCATTGGAAGAGCTTAAGAGTAGACTGAACAGAGAAATAAACAGGTTAATGAAGTACAGACATGTCAAGAGGAAATTTCCAAAGTGAAGCACAGAGAAAAATTTTAATCAAAATCTTATAATATATTATAGGAAACATGTGAAACAGATTGGAGTAAGAAGGAATGGAGAGAGAAAGAATAAACAGAATCAATATTCAAATTTAAAAAATGGCTAAGCATTGACCCAAGCAGCTCAGGGAACCTATAAATATGGCAAAGGTAAGGCATAGACACATTATAGCTAACCTACCAAAAAAACAAAAACAGAAAGAAAAACTTAAAATTAGAGAAGAGATACAGTACCTAAAAAAGAACTACCATAAGACTTAGACTGAATTAAAAAAAAATTCATGTAAAAAGTGGTGAAAAATGGAATGAAATTTTTAAAATCCTAAAAGAAATTAAAACTACCCCAAAAAAGCCCATGCCCAGTGAAAATATCCTTCAAAAATGAAGGCAAATACAATTTAAAAATATAGAATTTCTTAATAAAAACACAAAGAAAATATATGAAACCTTGGATTTGGTGATGGATTTTAGACATACCAGAAGCACTATCCATGAAATAAAGAAAGTAAAGCTGGACAATTTTAAAATTAAAATTTTTCGGAGTTCCTGTCATGGCTCAGCCGATATGAATCTGACTAGTATCTGTGAGGATGCAGGTTCGATCCCTGGCCTTGTTCAGTGGGTCGGGGATCTGGCGTTGCCACGAGCTGTGGTGTAAGTCGCAGCGTGGCTTGGATCCCAAGTTGCTGTGGCTGTGGCGTAGGCTGGCAGCTGTAGCTCTGATTCGACCTCTAGCCTGGGAACTTCCATATGCTGCAGGTGCACCAAAAAAAGGCAAAATAAATAAATAAATAAATAAATAAATAAATAAATAAATTTTTCTCTGTGAAAAACACAGTTAAAAATGATTTAAAAAACAAATTATAGATTAGGAGAAAATACTTACAAATCACATAATGTAAGATACCTAGAATAAAAGAAAGAACTCGACAATATGAAAACAAGCAATCTAACTAAAAATAGCCAAAAGAGGAATTTCCTGGTGGTCTAGTGGTTAAAGATCCAGAGTTGTCACTGCTGTAACCAAGTTTGCTGCTGTGGAACAGGTTCAGTCCTTGGCCCCAGGAACTTCGGCATGCCATGGTACAGCCAAAAAAACGGCAAAAGATTTGAACACCTTACCAAAAAAATCTACACAGAGCAAATAAACATATGTGGAGAGGCACACAATTTCTCATGAGGGAACTGCAAATTCAAACAATAGATACCATTACACATCTACGAGAATGGGCTAAAATTCAAAACACTGGTAATAGCAATTGCAGGCGAATAGCCCCAAATCAGAAACTATCTGCCATTGCTGGTATGAATGCAAAATGCTACACTCACACTGAAATAACAGTTTCACAATTTCTTATGAAGCTAATCATAGTCTTACCATTACAAGCTGAGAAAATGGACAGCTACACACAAAAGAATCAAATAGGACTACATTCTAACACCCTATTAAAAAGTAAACTCAAAACAAATTAAGACTTAAATGTAATACCTAAAACCATAAAACTCCTAGAAGAAAACATAGGCAGTACAATTTTTTACATCAGTCTTGGCTATAATTTTTTCGGATTTGTCTCGAAAAGCAAAGACAACAAAAGCAAAAATAAACTAAATAGCTTTTGTACAGCAAAGGAAATTATCCACAAAAAGAAAAGGCTGCCTACCTAATGAAAGAAGATATTTGCAACAACATATCTGATGAGTTAATATCCAAAATATACAAAAATTCATACAACTCCACATAAAAAAATAAACCAATTAAAAAATGGACAGATGTCCTGAATAGACATTTTCCAAAGATACACAGATCACCAACTGAGACATGAAAATGCTCAGCATCACTAATCATCAGGGAATTGCAAATCAAAACCATGATGAGATTGTCACATCACACCTGTCAGAATGGCTATCTCAAAAAGACAACAATTAAGTGTTAGCAAGGATGTAGATAAAAGAGAGCCTTCATGTACTCTTGGTAGGAATGAGAACTGGTACAACCACTGTGGAAAACAGTATGCAGGTTTCTCAAAAAATTAAAAATAGAACTACAGCATGATTGAGCAATTCCATTTCTGGGTAATCTTCAAAAGAAAATTAAATAATTCACAGGGATATATATTCCCCCTATGTTCATTGCAGCATTATGTAAAATAGTCAAGGTATGAATACAAATAAAGGCCTGTAAATAGATGAATGGATAAAGAAAATGTGTTTCTTATATAACGGAATATTAGCTATGAAAAAAAATGAAACCTTGACATTTGTGGCAATATGGATGGACCTGAAGGGTATTATGCGAAGTGAAATAGTTCAGACAAAGAAAGACAAATACTATATGATTTCACTCATGTGTGGAATCTGAAAAAGGAAACAAATGAACAAATATAACAAAACAGAAACAGAGTCATAGATACAGAAAACAAACAGGTGGTTGCCTTAGGGAAGGTAGGGGGATGAGAGAAATAGGAAAAGGAGATTAACAGGCACAAGCTTACAGTTACAAAATAAATGCGTCATGGGTATTAAATGTACAGCATGAGGAGTTAGTCAATAATATACTATTGCAACACCTTTGTATGATGACAGATGGTAACCAGACTTACAGCGGTGATCATTTCTAAGGTATAGAAATATAGAATCACTGTGCTGTGCTCCAGGAACTAACATAGTGTTGTAGATCAATTATACTTTAAACAAACAAATGAAATCATAAAAAAAAGAGAGATCAGATTTGTGTTTATCAGAGGCAGAGGCTGAGGGCAGGGAGAATTGGATGACGATGGTCAAAAGGTACAAACTTCTAGTCTCGGGGTGGCCCAAAAAGAAGAAGAAAAAAAAATCAGTTATTCACCAAATTAAGGGATAAAAATAGAAAAAACCTTATTACAATCTTAACAGATGTGGAAAAAGCACTTATTAAATTCTCGTTAATGAAAGAACCATATGATGATCTTAGAAGATTCAGTAAAAAGCATTTGATCAAGTTCTATACCTATTTATGATTTTTTAAAAAAACTCAGTAATTAGGAATAGAAGGATACTTTACTAATATGATGAAGGGATTATAAAAATATACAGTTAATAGTAAAATTTGAAGGCAACTGAACTGGGGTAAGGAAACAGTATCAACTATCAGTGCTTCTATTCAACATTTTACTGAAAACCCTAACAAGTTCAATAAGGCAAGAAAGATGACATGGAAATGGAAGTCATTAATCAGGGATAACTTGATTATGTCTGTAGAAAATCCCAAAGAATCTACAAACTGTTAAAAGTAAGTGAACTTTGTAAGATCACTAGAAATAAGGCCAGTTTCTAGTTTCTTTATACTAGAAGTAATTGAAAGATACATTTAATGGAAAAAACAATACCATTTACAATAATATCTAAGACGTCCATTATTTAGGAACACATATATAAAAAATATTGCAAGACCATCTCCTTAAGAACTACAAAATACTAGTGAGAGGAAATAAAGACCAAAATAAAGGGAAATACTATATACATTGATTTGAAGATTCAATATTGATAAGATGCCAATTTTCTCCCAAATCAAGTAATCCTAATCAAAATCCCGACAGGTTATTTTTTGCAAATTGACATTTTATTCTAAAATTAAAATGGAAATGCAAGGATTTAATACAGCCAAGGCAATAATGAAGAAGAAAAACTAAACTGGAAGAATTACACAACTAAATACCAAAAGTTATTGTAAAGCTAAAAATAATAAAAGAGTGAGGAAATAGCACAATAATAGATAAGTAAACCAATGGAACCAATTAGAGAGTCCAGAAACAGACCTACTCAAAAATGCTAACCTGGTTTACATAAAATGCTACTGCAATTCAATGTATAAAGGATTATCTTTTTAAAAAGTGGTTCTGTGTCCATATGAAAAGAAATTAACCTTAATCCATACATAATAGCATATATAAAAATCTATTCAAGAATCATCAAAATTTGAATGTGAAAGTTAAAACAATAAGCCTTCTAAGAGAAAACACAGAAAACAATTTCTATGACCTTAAGGTGGGTAACCAATTTTTAAGTAAGTTATAAGCAGCATTCACCATAAAAGAAAAGATTGAGATATCAAATTTATTTCAATAAAATCTTCTGCTTATGAAAAGTCAGTAGTCAATGATATAGTAAAACCACAAGCCATAGACTGAGAGAAAATATTTGTAATACATAGCTAACAAAATGATCATATTGCAAGTCACACACACATATACATACTTATAGAATAAATATAAATCAATAATTAAAGAGGTAATACAACAGAAAAGTAGGAAATAGGCTTCAATAGGAACTTCACTAAGGAGTATATCCAAATACCCAACAAGGATAGGAAAATTTGTTCAATATCATCACTCACCCAGGAAATGCAGGTTAATACCAAAATTTACTACCACTACATATTCATCATAGTGCTAAAATTAGAGAGTTCCCATTGTGGCTATGTGGTAATGAACCTGACTAGTATCCCTGAGAACACGGGTTCCCTCCCTCACTGGGTTAAGGATCCATCTGGTGTTGCCGTGAATTGTGGTGTAGGTCACAGATGCAGCTTGGATCTGGCATTCCTGTGGATGTGAGTGGGCTGGCAGCTACAACTCCAATTTGATCCCTAGCCTGGGAACTTCCATATGCAGTGGGTGCAGCCCTAAAAAGAAAAAAAAAAATGTTTTAAATGACTATACCAATTGTGATGGGGCCATGGAGCTACTTGAACTCTCAAATGCTGCTCATGGAAATTTAAAATTGGTTCATCCATTTGGAAAACTGTTTGGCAGCTTTACAGTAAAATGTGCCTAACATAAGACCCAATAATTCCATTTCTATATAGTCACCCACTAAAGTGCTTACTTAATATCAACTGCACAATTCAAAATAGTCAAAAATCCAGAGTTTCATGTTTGAGATCAAATAATCTGAAACTTCAATGAAATACATGCCACCAAATATAAGAAAAATATAGGGAGAACTAGAGAGGAAACAAATACAACACTGAAGTAATGACATAAATTAGTCATAATTACAAAGGGAGAAGTCCATTGGACACACTCATCATATGTGTATGCAGCAGTAGCACAAACCGAGGCTGGCTCTATTCGACCCAATGATCTCATTACCAAGCTATATGTGATGGCCGAGATTTTTGGTATTCTCTTGTCCCCTGAGGTAAAGAACTTTGGAGTATAAATATTTCACCTCTGATAAAATATAACACATTGAATGTTAGTGTACCTGCTGGAAGGTACTCATCTGGCTGAAGATATTTTGCCCTCAGAAATGTTGGGCTGAGAAAATCAAGCTTGATCAAATAGCCCCCCAAAAAACTATAGCATCCAGTAAAATTAATAAACCACTGCAAGTCAATGTATATTCTCCAAAATAAAAGTTTTCTACCACAGAAGAAGGCATTTAATGCTACGGAGTTGCCCCCCAGGGCATTTGAGGATGTTTTTAATGAGTACCTGCATAACTAACATTCATCTTACCATTAATTTTGTGGTGTTTGAAGTGACCTATGAATAACAAATTAAATATATTGTGACTCTAAAGAAATCAGTGTTTCTTAGATTCCCAACTAAACCTTAGTGCATTATTTATTTAGTTGAACTGACACTCAAATTAACGATCTCTAAGGCTACTCAAAGTCAGGAGGTAAGTGAAATGGAGGTATCAAGCAATTTGTCCGTGGCCACCCACATAGTTAGTTGTCACGGCCAGTATAAATTAAGAAAGTTTCACGATTCCTTGTCCCATATTCATAGACCACAAGACCATGCCTCATAACCCAAAATGATGAAATTAAGTATCATAAACTAAAAGAATATTTTTATTTCCTCTCTCCTTTTTCCTGGTCACACTGGAATTCCTTTTCTCTGTGTGTCTGTGTAGTTGAAAGCCCTTTTTAAAATAATAAAGTTAAACAATATACTGAGTCTTCATTGTCCTATTTTTTAATATAAAACTGGTGGTGAGGAGGAGGAGGGTTGGTGGGAAGACAGGAAGAAAATTGTAACCACCACTAACCCTTATATATATGTTTGGGATGGGCCTCTGGTTCACGCCCATGTTCTCAGTGCATGGTGGGAGGCCAGTTTGGTCAGAAGAGTATACTTATTTTTAAGACATTGAAAGCCGTATATTAAGTGGTTGTGTGAGCAGTTAGGAAAAGTGTTGGGAAAGTTTTCTCAGGATGTTAAGAGAAAAAAAGGGGGGTAAAAATAAAATGATGGAATCTGGAAGATACTTCTTAAAATTACAGTGTTCTCATGTAACAAGTGGAAGATTATGTATTATAGCAAAAACCTGAGAGGAATTTAGGATCCAAATATAAATCCTTGTTGTTAAAAAGAAAACCAATCTAGAAAATGGGATTTGAAAATGTAAGGGAAAGAAGTCTGTGCTCCCTTTCTCCCATATCACTTGCCTTTTTAGGGCTGCACCCGCAGCATATGGAAGTTCCCAGGCTAGGGGTCGAATCGCAGCTGCACCCGCTGGCCTAATCCACAGCCACAGCGAAGCCCCATCTGAGCCTTGTCTGCAACCTACACAACAGTTCATGGCAACATCGTATCCTTAACCCAATGAGCGAGGCCAGGGATTGAATCTGCATCCTCATGAATACTAGTCAGATTTCTGCTGAGCCACTACAGGAACCCCATCACTTGCCTTTCTTAACATGCTTAAGAATATTTAGGAAATAAAAGGGCATATCTTTTTTTATTATTTTTTACATGACCACACATGAGGCATATAGAAGTTCCCTAGCCTGAGATTAAATCCAAGCCACAGCTGTGACCTATGCTGCAGCTGTGGCAACTCTGGATCCTTAACCCATTATACTGGCTAGGAATTGAAGCTGTATAGAGACAACACTGAATCCCTAACCTGCTGTGCCACAGTGGAAACTCCACATTTAAAAAAAAAAAATTTATTGGAGTATAGTTGACTAACAATGTTGTATTAATTCCAGATGTACAGCAAAGTGAATCAGTTACACATATGCATATACATGTGTATCTCCATTCTTTTTTCTTATACAGGCTATTATAAACTATAGAGTAGATTTCCCTGTGCTATGGTCTAGATTTTTGTTAATTATTTTATACAGTAGTGTGTATATGTTATTCTAAAAGGGCTCATTTTAGAGAGAGGGAAAAAGAAAATCTAAATGTGTCTCCTAATGTTTTGGGGAGAGGGCAACCAGATGAATGATAATGACTACTGGTGGGAGACAGAATTTGAAGGGTAAGAAGATAAAGGCATTGAGGTTGCTTTTAATGAGGGAGAGTCAAGATACTCATGGACTACCCAGGTATGAAATTTTATGTAGCAAGTAGGTACATGTGAGGGTCTGGAGCCTAGGACAGAGATGTGAGTTGTAGATAAAAACTGGAAAGTTATTTGTTTTTAGGTAAAATACAATGACAAAGGGCAGGCTGGGGTTGCCTGGGTAGGAGGCCAAGGTAAAATACGATGACAAAGGGCAGACTGGGGTTGCCTGGATAGGAGGCCAAGGTAAAATACGATGACAAAGGGCAGACTGGGGTGCCTGGATAGGAGGCCAAGGTGGAACAGAAATGGAGACCTGGGACAACCACATTTAAAGGGAAAGTAGAGGAAGACGAGTCAACAGTGAAGAATGGCAAAGAAAGTGAGAGAACAAAGAGATAAAACCAGTGAAGTGTGACACACATGTGAAGGGACAATTGTTCCAAGGAGGAAAGAGGAAACTGCCTGTTGCAGGACTCAGATGTGTGCAGGATTGTCTGAGGAGTTGGTAGGAAGGCACATGAGAAGGTTTATCCAAGAGATTCTGGCTAAAGAAGAGAGGCCTTTTTTCATATATATACCCTATCAAGAGAGAGGCAGCGGCAGTAGCCAAATAAATTTTCATTAGGAACTTTGAAACATAGAAAACCAGTTGTGTTGCTTTCTATGTCCAGATAACAAAGTGAGAAAGAGCCAAGAAGATGCTCTTACTTCACAAATCATAGCATGGCTGTAGAACATTATTTTTAGCAGCTCTAGTGTTCTAGGACATTTGGTGATATTACCTTCACACAAACAACACGGGTCTAAAGAGGACACCAGCAGCAGGGAGAAGTAGGGAGCTAAGTCAAGTCTCTTGAAAATGCAGATGTCATGGAGTTTCCACTGTGGTGCACTGGGTTAAGAATCCAACTGCAGGGGCTCAGGTTCATCCATGGCCCGGCACAGAAGGTTAAAGGATCCAGCATTGCTGTAACTCTGTAAGGTTGCAGCTGCAGCTTGGAATCAATTCCTGGCCTGGGAACTTCCATATGCTACAGGTGTAGCCATTTAAAAAAACTCTGTTCTCCATGTCCATGAGTTTGTTTGTTTCTGGTAGATAGGTTCATTTGCGCCATATATTAGATTCCAGATATGTGATATCATATGGTATTTGTCTTTCTCCTTCTGACTTACTTCACTTAGCATGAGAGTCTCTAGTTCCATCCATGTTGCTGCAAATGGCATTATTTTGTTCTTTTTTATGGCTGAATAGTATTACATTGTGCATATATACCACATCTTCTTAATCCATCCATCTGTCAATGGACATTTAGGTTGTTTCTATGTTTTGACTATTGTGATTAGTGCTGCAATGAACATAGGGTGCATGTATCTTTTTCAATGAAAGCTTTGTCTGGATATATGCTCAGGAGTTGGCAACCAACTGGCATCCACAGCCTGGTGAAGCCAGAGGAAGCTTGGATTACAAGGGTCAAGTGCTGGCTGGGTCAAGTAAGGCAAGGATTGGAAAGGAAGGGCCTGTAGATTTAAGCAACTAAAGGTCATTGTTCATCTTTACACAAAGCAGCGTCAAGCAATGGTGAAAGCAAAAGCCACATGGCAGTTATCTGAGGAGTAAACAGAAGATGAAGTACAAACACTACCAGAAAGGACCCTTCCTAGAATCTAGAAACTCGGCTATGAAAGAAAAGAAAGCTAAAGGGACATGTAAGATCCGAAGACAATTTGGGGAAAATAATTTTGAAACATCCAAATGTTATTTAAATAACTTAGGAATTAAATTTAAATAACTTTAGGGATTTAAATAATTCCTAAAGCTATAGCTGACACATTAATAACATGGGTTTAACTATGCAAGTCCACTTATATGCTGTTTTTTTTCAATTTTTGGAGATTTATGACAATTTGAAAAAACTCACAGATGAACCATATAGCCTAGAATAAAAAGGAAAAATTTGTTACATCATAAGTACATAAAATATGTGTAGATACTAGTCTATTTTATCATTTAGTACCATAAATATGTATTAATCTATTATAATAAGTTAAGATTTATCAAAACTATTAGTTCCCAGGTGGCTCAGTGAGTTAAGTATACACCATTGTCACTGCTGTGGCACGGAGTTCCATCCCTGGCCAAGGAAATTCCACGTGCCTTAGGCGCATGCAACCAAAAAAAATTTTTATCAAAATTTACACACACAAACACTTACATGGTGCCTTTTGCAATTGAGAGAAACGTAAAAAAAATATAAAGATGCAGTATTAAATCAAAACTGCACAAAATTAAGTGCAGTACACATTGTACTACTATAATAATTTTGTAGCCACCTCCTGTTGCTAAGTGCAGTGAACTAAGTGTTGCGAGTACTTAACCGAAAATGCTGTGTGATGATAATCATCTCAGCATGAGCAGCTTGTCTCTCTAGGAGATTGTATATCGCAGTAAAAATTGATCTCTTGCAGTCCTTGTACATTTTTCATTGTGCTTAGCAAAATACTGTAAACCTTAAATAACACTGTGGGACCCATATGAAATGCCACTAGTGATGCTGGAAGTGCTCCCAAGAAACAAAATCATGACATGAGTTGAGTTACTTGATAAGTACCATAGATTGAGGTCTGCAGCTTTGGTTGCCCACCATTTCAAGATAAATGAATCCAGCATAAGAACAATTGTAAAAAAGAGAAGGGGAAATTTGTGAAGCTGTCACTGAAGCTACGCCAGCAAGGACAAAAAACCTTGCACTTTTTGCAAAATACTTTTTTACCTTGTATTCAAAATGCAGCTTTTATGTAGGTACAGGATTGCTATAAGAAAGGCATACCTATTGTCTTTATTATGATTTGAGAAAAAGCAAAGATATTATATGAAAATGCAAAGGAATAGGAAGGTGAAGGATCTAAAGATGGAGAATTTAATGCCAGCAGAGGCTAGTTTGACAATTTTAGAAAGAAGTTTGGCATTAAAAATGTCAAGATACAATAGAAGCAGATTCTATTGAGCAAGAGGCAGCAGAAGAGTTCCCAGATGCCATTAAGAAGAAGCAATATCTGCTTGCACAGGTTTTTAATACAGACAAAAATGCCCTATTCTGGGGAGGGGGAAATGCTACAAAGGACAGTTATCAGTAAGAAAGAAAAGCAAGCACCAGGATTTTAGGCAGGAAGGAATAGGCAACTTCACTGTCTTGTGCAAATGCGGTCAGGTTTATGAATAGGACTGCCCTTATCTATAAAGCTGCTAACCCCAGGCCTTGAAGGGAAAATATAAACACCAGCTGCCAGTCCTTTGGTTGTACAAAAAGGCCTGGACAAGAACTTCTAGATTGGTTCAATTGATGTTTTGTCCCTGGGGTCAGGAAGTACCTTGCCAGAAGGAAACTGCCTTTTAAAGTTCTTTTGACATTGGAAAATGCTCTTGGCCACCCAAAGCCCTGTGGGTTCAACACTGAGGGCATCAAACTGGTCTACCACCCCCAAACACAATGCCTCTAGTTCTAGGAGTCAAAAGGACTTTTAAGGCTCATTCTACCTGGTACTATATGGAAAGGATGCTATGGAAGAGAACCCGAATAGAGAGAATGTCATGACAGCCTGGAAAGTTTACACTATTGAAGATTCCATCAAAGTTACAGAAAGAGCTGTGAAAGCCATCAGGCTCAAAACAATAAATTCCTCTAGAGAAAACTGTGGCCAGATGTCACAAGATTTGTGACAGAGCCAATCAAAGAAATCATGAAAGAGATTGTGGATATGGCAAAAGAGGTGGGGGTGCAGGGAAAGGGTTTCAAGATACAGATCTTGGAGAAATTCAAGAGTTAATAGATCCTACAACAGAGGATGTAACAGAAGACAACTTGATGAAGATGGGTGCTTCCCAATCAGTGCCAGAAGATGAGGAAGATGGTGTAGAAGCAGCACCATAAAACAAACTGACATTAGGCAATCTGGCAGAAAGGTTCTGATTATTTGGGCTATTTTTAACTTTTATGACATGGACCTCTCTATGATATGGGTATTGAAACTAAAGAAAATGATGGAAGAAGGATTAATACTGCATAAAAACATTTTTAGAGGAATGAAAAAGCAAAAAAATCAGCTGTATTTACATAAAATTACACTGAGTGTGTCAGCCTCTCCTGCCTCCCCTTCCACCTCCTCCTTTTCCACTTCTGCCACCTTAAGGACAGCAAGACCAACCCCTCTTTCTCCTCCTCCTCCTCAGCCTACTTAACATGAAGACAATGAAGAGGAAGAACTTTATGATGATCCATCTCCACTTAATGAATAGCAAGTAGTCATCATGTCATACAGTTAATAAATTTATCTGTTGCATATGTATGTGTGTCCTTGTGTGAAAATCTGGCAACTTTAGGCAAGATTGTACAAGACGTTTTTGTGTCATCTTTCTCCTCATCATTATCAGCATTACCTGTGCTGGAGGTGTAGAACATCATATGCAAGACTCATATTGAAGTGGATAACCTATCCTTACATAGGCATAAGGTGAGTGGTATTTAATATAAATTTAATAATGTGATTTTCTTACTGTTTTATAAGTTTACTTTCTAAGAATTATATTACCAAACAGTATGCCTCTCTCTCTCATAATTGGAGAAACTGCATATCAGCCTATCACAAGTAAGTTTCTTCTTTATTAACAAGGTTTCCGATAATATATTACAAACATGACTGCAATGACATATGCCATAAAAGTTTTATAACAATTTATTTATTGGAATATAGGCTAGACTACCATAAAGCAATCCTATTGCTGCTTCTTCATTATCAACGCATGAGTCATTATACCTTTTTCATATTACCTCTTTTTTGGGAGGGGGGTGCTTCACCCATGTCACGCAGAAGTTCCCTGGTCAGGGATTGAACCAACACCATACCAGCAACCTGAGCCAACTGAAGTTACAACACTGGATCCTTAACACACTGCACTACAAGAGAACTCCAATCTTTTCATTTTTGATGTCTAATATTACTAATATGTATAACATCTCCAGTGTTTTGTATTATATAAGACATTGTTGATGTCAGTACTGACAGAGGATTCATCTTGTGAACAGATGATGTAAACTTACAGTATTGATAAGTACAGTACAGTACTGTAAATGTATTTTCTCTTCCTTATAGTTTTCTCTTTTTTTTCTTTTTATAACCACACATGTTACATATGGACCCCTGGGTTAGGGGTCAAATCCGAGCTGCAGCTTAGGCCTACGCAACAGCTATGGCAACACAGGATCTGTGCTGTGCCTATGTATCTGGCAGGTTGCAACAGCACTGGATCCTTAACCCAGTGAGTGTGGCCAGGATCGAACCTGCATTCTTACAGAGACAATGTGGGGTCCTTAACTCACTGAGCCACAATGGGGATTCCCTTTATAATTTTTTTTTTTGTCTTTTTGCCATTTCTTGGGCCGCTCCCGCGGCATATGGAGGTTCCAAGGCCAGGGGTTTAATCGGAGCTGTGGCCGCCAGCCTACGCCAGAGCCACAGCAACGCGGGATTCAAGCCGCGTCTGCAACCTACACCACAGCTCACGGCAACGCTGGATTGTTAACCCACTGACCAAGGGCAGGGACCGAACCCGCAACCTCATGGTTCCTAGTCGGATTCGTTAACCACTGCGCCACGACGGGAACTCCTATAATTTTCTTAATAATATTTTCTTTTCTCTAGCTTACTTCATTGTGAGAACACAGTGTGTGATATATCCGTTTATGTTATCTGTAAGACTTCTGGTCAACAGTAACTATTAGTAGTTAAGTTTTGGGAGGATCAAAAATTATACATAGATTTTTTTTACTCCAGAGATGCTTGGAGGGGGTTGGTGCTCCTAATCTTCTGGTTGTTCATAGTTCAACTGTGCTACCATCACAATTTTTTTCTCCACACATACATATTCAAATTTTATACTTCAGGATATAGATTCCATTAGACTTAGTTCAAATTGTAAATGCACAAAACTGAGCAAGTTATTTGACCTCTTTGAATCTGTATCTTTATACGTAAATAGAATAATAGTACTTAACACTTAGTGTTATTTGAGAATTAAATGAGATTAATGTCTCACTTGCTGGCAGAGAGTTCTTAAAAATGATTCAATAATCTATCATAAATTTGCTCATTTAAATGTAATGTGCCATCACCTCAGGGACTAAAAGTTGAGCATTAAGAAAAACCAATAATGGAAGTTCCCGTCGTGGCGCAGTGGTTAACGAATCCGACTAGGAACCATGAGGTTGAGGGTTCGGTCCCTGCCCTTGCTCAGTGGGTTGACGATCCAGCGTTGCTGTGAGCTGTGGTGTAGGTTGCAGACACGGCTTGGATCCCGCATGGCTGTGGCTCTGGCGTAGGCTGGCGGCTACAGCTCCGATTAAACCCCTGGCCTGGAAACCTCCATATGCCTCGGGAGTGGCCCAAGAAAAGGTGAAAAGGCAAAAAAAAAAAAAGAAAAACCAATAATGTCCATGACAGATGACTGGATTAAGAAGATGTGATATATCTACACAATGGAATCCTACTCAGCCGGAAAAAAGAACAAAATAATGCCATTTGCAGCAACATGGATAGAACTAGAGACTCTCATTCTAAGCGAAGTAAGTCAGAAAGAGAAAGATAAATACCATATGATATCACTTATATCTGGAATCTACTATACAGCACAAATGAACCTTTCCACAGAAAAGAAAATCATGGACATGGA
The DNA here is from genome assembly GCF_016906955.1 of Phacochoerus africanus. Taxonomy (NCBI): domain Eukaryota; kingdom Metazoa; phylum Chordata; class Mammalia; order Artiodactyla; family Suidae; genus Phacochoerus; species Phacochoerus africanus. The sequence goes on from NC_062545.1 coordinate 36,556,898, forward strand.
GAACAGACTTGTTGTTGCCAAAGGGGAGGGGGAGGGAGTGGGACGGATTGGGAATTTAGGGTTAATAGATGAAAAATATTGCCTTTGAAATAGATAAGCAATGAGATCCTGCTGTATAGAACTGGGAACTATACCTAGTCACTTATGATGGAGCATGATAATGTGAGAAAAAAGAATGTATACATGTATGTGTAACTGGGTCAACATGCTGTAATAGTAGAAAATTGACAAAACACTGTAAACCAGTTATAATGGAAAAAATAAAAATTATAAAAAAAATCAAATCAAATTAAAAAAAAAAGACAAAGAAACAACCTAAATGTTCATCGACAAATGAATAGATTAGGATGTGGTACATATATGGACGTCATGTGTGGCTTACAAGGTGTGGTACATATATACAGTGGAATATTACCTAGCCGTAAAAAGACAAACTAATGCCATTTGCAGCAACATGGATGGATCTAGAGACTCTTATACTAAGTGAAGTTAGCCAGAAAGAAAAAGAAAAATACCACATGATATCACTTATTTGTGGAATCTAAAATATGGAATAAATGATCCTATCTAAAAATTACAAACAAAAAAACAGAAACAGATCAGGGCCAAGAAGAGTAGACTTAGTGTTCCTGGGGGGTAAAGAGGAAGGAGTAGGATGGGTGGGCATTTTGGGGTTGGGTGGTACAGCACAGGGAAATGTGTGTGATTGGATCACTGATGTACAACAGAACTTGATGAAACATTGTAAATCAACTATACTTTAATAAGAATAAATTAATTAAAAAAAAGAAAAACCATTAATTTTTATTTTATCAAGCTCCTGTACTATTTGTCCTCATAGAAACTTATTTTGGTTGTGTGATTTACAATTTTGCCACTTAGTAATATTCTTAATAGTTATCATAGTTTTAAATTCTATCAATGATTCTAGTAGGTAAGTAAACAAATTTTATATTGATATTGTGCCCTCTTAAGGGACAATTAGTGTTTGTTCAATAATGCATTGGAGACAGGTAATGTTGGCAAAATCAAGGTCAGTGGGCAAAATATGTTCCAGACTAGTGAAAGTAGGTTTTGAATTTTCTTTAAGTAGCAGTTATCCTCATGTTTTGAATATGGTAATAGTAATTTGTTTTACTTTTATTTCTCTAATGAAATAGAGAAATATCTGTTTTTTAATTCTTTAAAAAATTCCTTTTCTTATTTACTGTATACAGACAACTGAGTTAGAAGAATCACCCTTTTAAATTGGGAGGGCTTAGTTTACACTATTTTACCCATCTGGCTTTAGATATTTCTAGAATTCTGGCTCTACTGACCACACAGATAAGGGTAGCTGCAATCAGTCTCTCAAAGCATCTGTCTTTATGAATGAGAAAGATTATCTAACTTATGAAATGTCTCCTTCAGCAGAGGTTCAAATGCACTGATCTTTTCTCAAACTGAGATATTGTAAATGCTGCACTGAGTTAGAAAACAGATGGGAAATCTTACACACAATCCCAAATCAGAAGTGCAAGGTCTTTGGGAATCAGAAACAGGGTTCTAATGAAAGCCATTTTTCAATCCTCAAAGTAACATATGAATTGATTCCTCTAGCGAAAAGACATCCAAACTTCATTTTCAACGTAGGATTAATTTTATGAACTCAAATACATAGTGATAGAAATGTTGCCTCCAGATGAGCCGTGCTAAATATTTTGGACAAAAGCGCTGATTATCTCATAACTTTGAGTCAAAATGGAGTTTTAAAAATTTGCCACTGATGTTAATAGAAAAACTTTTAGAATCTTTCAATAGAAAGTGAAAAGCTATGTCGATCCTTATGTTGCATGGCAGCTTAAATTCTTCCAAAGTAATATTTTAGGAAAAAGTAACACTGGGAAAACCATCACAAAATGCAATTGTTCAGCTGCAACTGACCACAATGCACCAGGCAAATAATTAAACAAATATCAAACTATCCTCCAGTTAAAAGCCAATTCCGCCTGCTGTGTGACCTGAACATGATTTTACCAGATAGGAAAAGCACAGTTTCTGACAGAAAACAGTTAATCATATGTTTTGTTTTGTTTTGTTTTGTGTATATGCAGCTTTTTGTTTGGTTTTCACCTCTATAGGTAAAGTAGAACATTCTACTGGCAGTAACATAGAAAAAACACAGAAATTAGAGCCAAGGATTTAGGTTCTGGTACTAACTGTACTATTAATTCACATTATGTGACCTTGGATAGCTCTTCACATGATGGTGATAATTTCCTTTTATCTATAAAATTAGGGAGTTAGTAGCAACTAGGTAAGCTCCAAGGTCTTTTTTTGGTTCTGGCATTTCATGTAGAAAGCTACCAAATCTCTCTCTTATACCAAAGAGTGGTATAAACCAAAGAATGCATAGGCCACCTCAGATGCTGTAGACAAATAAATAACAGATTTTTCAATGATTAAAAAGCCCTATGTCCAATGCTTTTTACATATTATTATAATTTTTATAAACTATCATAGTAAGAACTTAAGCCTGAGACATATTAAGTGACTCACCAAAAATTGCTAGTAAGCAACAAAAGCAGGCTTCAAACTTCAAAGCACTAGATATAGAGCCATTGTTCTTCCCAACATATCAAATATTTTGGCCAGATTATGGAGATTGTTGACAAGGCCTCTTTAAAAATGACTCTTTGTACTCTAGCTTTTATACACTGAAAAATGAAATTGGACTCATAGATTCAAAAAACCTTTCATTTCTTAATATAAAATTTCCTGGTAATTACAACTAATATAGAGGCAGGTGTCACTCATCACTTCTGTTATTGAGAAGACATTCTCAAAAGTTCTGAATTTTCAAAGCAAAATAAAATCAGATTAAAAATAAAAATAAGGAGTTTTAGAAACCTTTAATTTCAGAACTTTTGTTGTTGCATTTTTTTTTTCAGAAACAAATGTTCAAAAGGACCAGCTGCTGCTGCAAAATATTCACCTTCCACATGCCACATGCAATGTGATTATGAGCCTTGTAAGATACACAGGCTAGTGTAATACAACCTTTCCCTTAATAATAGGCACCTAAGATTTTTGTGTGTGTGTAGGAAAATAAAATTTATGGAATGAGATAATGTGGGTGTTTTATTTAAAACCACTTTCTTTTTACCAGCTAGGACTAATAAAATATTCAGTGGATTCCATGTTTATTTTTAGAAATTTTTAGATACCACCCTAGTTAGAGATCATAGGTGGATAAAGACCAAAACAATTGAGTCAGAGGAAATAGAAGCCTGTTGTGCTGAAAGGTAATGATACTTTTTACATATAATTTAAATGATAAAGTATTTGCTTCAGAGAGTGATAGGGCAGTCTGGTCAGTTTAAGAATGAGTAATTTATTAACTTGGAGAGTATAAACTGAGGTGATTGTCACTTTAAGAATGATAGGAATTTATTAATTTGGAGAGTAGAAACTTAGAGAGATGTAGGCCAGGAAATGAAGATGAGATCCCTGTCCACTGGCCCTAAAAACTCCTTTAGGAAGTGCCTGTTATGAAAATACTTTAAACCTTTTTTTGCTCTGAGCCACATACAAGACCTTATACCCTTAGTGAGAAATGTGAAAGCTGAGTCACTGTGTGGGATCTCAGTAATTGGTTCAAACCCTCTCCAGAATTTCTGAGCTTTTAAACCCGCAAGATTTTCATGTGGAAAATTATATTATTATGGATTCTTAGCAAGGAGTGTAAAAACATTTAAGAGCCTAATTGCTCTGGCTAGGACTCCCAATACTATGTTGAATAGAAATGATCAGAGAGGGCACCCTGGCCTTGTTCCCCATTTTAGAAGAAAAGCTTTTCCTTCTTCAGTGTTAAGATGCGGGCTGCTGGTTTTTCATATGCGGCCTTTACTATGCTGAGGTAATATCTTTCCATTCCTAGTTTGTTGAGAGGTTTTTATCATGAAAATGTGTTGAATTTTGCCAAAGGCTTTGCTGTACCTGAGAGGACCGTGTGGTTTTTAACCCTTCATTATGTTAATATGGGTTATCATATTAATTGTTTTGCACATGTGGAAACGTCCTCATATCCCAAGGATAAATGATGATGTGTGAGCCTTTTAATGAATTACTGAATTAAGTTTGCTAGTACTTCATTGAGAACGTTTGCACCTATTGCCTTTTGAAATATTGGCATATAGATTTCTTGTAGAGTCTTTGTGTGGGTTTAGTATCAGAGTAATGCTGGCCTCATAAAATGAGTTTGGAAGTGTCCTCTCCTCTTTGGTTTTTTTTTTTTTTTTGGAAGAATTTGAGAAGGATCGACATTAATTCTTTTTAAGATATTTAGTAAAGTAAAGTTATCTGGTCTTGGATGCGTAAATGAAATTTGAAATATACATACAATTGTATATTATTCAGCCTTAAAAAAGAAGGAAATCCTGAAATATGTGACAACATGGATAAATCAAATGTTCATCAAATGTATGCATAATAAATTAGGATGAAAATGTGATTATTCTGGTTAATAATATAATTAGCACTAAAATTTGGAGTGAAAATCCTGATTCTAATAAAATGAGTTTAAAAAGCAATTGTATATGTAAAAGATGATATAAATTTGGTATAGTAGGATATGTTATTAAGAATATGAACTTGTAGGGAGTGCCCCTCGTGGCAGAGCAGAAAAGAATCTGACCAGGAACCATGAGGTTGCGGGTTTGATCCCTGGCCTTCCTCAGTGGATTAAGGATCCGGCTTTGCTGTGAGCTGTGGTGTAGGTCGCAAACGCAGCTTGGATCCTGCGTTGCTGTGGCTGTGGTGTAGGACAGCAGCTATAGCTCTGATTCGACCCCGAGCCTGGAACATCCATGTGCTGCGAGTGTCGCCCTAAAAAGACAAAAAAAAAAAAAGAATACGAACTTGTAGGAGTTCCTGTTGTGGCTCAGCAGTAACAAATCCAACTAGAATCCATGAGGACATGGGTTCAATCCCCACCCTTGCTTAGTGCATTAAGGATCCAGTGTTGCCATGAGCTATGGGGTTGGTCACAGAGGTGGCTTGGATCCCACACTCCTGTGGCTGTGGTGCAGACCAGCAGCTGCAGCTCCAATTTGACCCTTAGGTTGGGAACCTCCATATGCCACAGGTGTGGCCCTAAAAAGAAAAAAAAAAAAAAAGAATATGAACTTATAGGAGTTCCCTGGTGACACAGCAGATTAAGGATCCCATGTTAGCATTACTGTGGTTTAGGTCACTGCTATGGCACCTGTTTGATCCCTGGCCTTAGAATGTGGCCAAAAAAAAAAAAAAAATGTTCAGTAGAATTCACCAATGAAGCCATCTGCATCTGAAGTTTCTTCATGGAAAAATTAACTACAGTTTCAACTTCTGTAATAGATATAGGGCTATCTTTTTCTTCTTGAATGATCTTTGTTAATTTGTGTCTTTCACACAAGTTATCAATTTTACCTAAGTTGTGTAATTTACCGTTAGGAAGTTGTTCACCTGTTATTAATATCTGTAGAATTACAGTGATATCATCTATTGCTCTCTTCTGACATTGGTAGTTTGTGTGTCCTCTCCTTTCTTCTGATAAATTTGCCTAGGGGTTTATAATTTTTATTTATTTTTGTTTTCTAATTCACTGATTTCTACTTTAATTTTTTTTCCTTTCTTCTGCTTAATTTGAAGTTATCTTTTCATTTTCTTATTTCTTAAGCTGAAAGCTGATAACATATATTCTTTTAAAGAAAACAATGCATGTCTTTCTTATTTCCTAAACCATAAGCTAAAAGTCAGATTTTTATGTGTGTCAGTGAGAAGATACTTACATGTAAATTACACTTCATTGCTAGCCTACCTGTCTCCTAGGTACAGCCCAGACTCTCAGAACAAAAGTATTCTACTAATGTCTATGGCTTTGGTTTTGTGAGTGCACCCCAAGTAGAATAATGTCAGTGTAGAAGGGGCCATTTTTTGTGATTTAACATAAGAGAGGAGTGTCTATAATATCACACAGTAAATTGGGAACAGAGCCACAGCTAAAAATTATGACTCCAGAATTTATACCTAATCTTCCTTCCTCTCTATATTATGCTATTTCCAACACTATCCCATTAAACTGTCATAGCGCTACCTAAGTTTAATATCTACTACGAAATGAAACATTTTAGATAAAATAAAATTCTGCCTTGTAAAATAACACAAATTCAAATTATCTTACTTTAAAAGTTGAATTTCATACTTTCAGTGTGTATGCCCTCCATTGAAACACATGTGAGCCAACTAGTCCAACAGTTGATTTTATAAGCTTCATCCTTTCAAGTCTTCCATATAGCTGAGTTCATTACATCAGTTATAGGCAAACGATCAGAACCAGTACATATTACAATGGAAGCATGGCTACTGTTCTTTTTTAAAAAAATAATTTTGATGGAGTATAATAGTTTATATACCAGTTTTATCATATGTCTTATAATGCTCAAGTAAACCTACTAGCTATTCAATTTAAAGGAATACAGAGAGAGAGAGAAAGGAGGACGAAAAGAGGAAGAAAATGAGACACTTTCCTTATTTCCTCAACTTTCAACATGAATTTTACAAGTACTGAACAATGTTCCGAAACGTTTTAAAGAATCTAAACCAAGTCAATAAAATGATTCTTCAGAGAAGCTAAAAACTCTGATTGTATTTTTTTATCAACTTAAACTTAGTTATAGTAAGTTTCATAAGTAAAATGGTACAAAAGGGACACTAGAAAGATGTTTCTTCTACTCAAAATCATTTCCTTTACTGATATCTGAACGTCTATATCTGCCTTTTATTAAGGTTTTCAACATTCCATCTCTCTTCTTCTTCGTCTTTTTCTTTTTAATGAAAAACTCTCCTAGGAAGGATAGCATAATACTGGTCAATTACCTCCTTACGGTATTGTTAGAAATGAACCTGATTCTGGGTTATGATTCCTAGGGAGTATAACTCAAGAATATTACCACTAAATATTGCAAATTCACTATACTTCCATAAAACTTAAAAAAAATAAAGTGTTACCACAGGAATCATAAAGGTCACTGGGTTGGGCTTTCTAATTTTATAACTGAGAAAACATATATTAAGAGACTGGCTTGAAGTCACATAGTGCAAATTTTTCATGGCATTTCAACTCTACAACTATCATTTAAAATACAGATTAAAGCTATATGAGAGCCATCATGCTCTATGTGGGAAGACCACTGACATAGTGAAAAGTGTTGTAAAAGATAAAAATGCAGCAAAGTGGCCACAGTACAACTACTTGAAGATATAGTTTACATTTAGTTCTCATATAGAGTATTTAGATAAGCATATTATCCCATTTTAAAGGTAGGAAAATAATCCTCAAAAACTATATAAATCTCACATGGTCACACAACTAGTATTAGATTCAAATTTCAAACCCAAGTCTGTCTGATCTCAAATGCAGAACATTTCTTTGACAGAACTTCGTATTTGTAACATACTTCACACTCAGGAAGTACCAATACCCTCTCCCTAATGTATTCCTTCAAAAACATTCATTCACAACCTGCTCTGTGCCATCCACTAAAATAGCAGTTAAGAAATGGGAAAATAGACAATAGATGTACTCTGGCCTTTAAGGAATCCCTTTCTAATGATAAAGACCCTCTGTCAAAACCTGAGTCAATTTCTTTAAAGCCTTCAAAAGCCTTGACCTTGGTGTTCATCCTTGTCTTTTGGGCCCCGTATTGTCCAGTTATAGCAAGAATTTTGCCAAGTCATTTCAGAGAGAATCCCCTACCTTACATATGATCACCCTCCATGTCTAATTAAAGTCCTCATCTCACCCCCTTGATAGCTGATCAGTCTGGCCTTCCTTCAGCATGAATCCTGATCAGTTGGTTTGGCCAGCATTCCCACTTACTCCTGATGTTTCCTCTTAGTAATTTTCTATCCACTGACTCTCATTCTATACCTTGACTATAAATCCCCATTTGACCTTGCTCAATAAGGAATTGAGACCAGTTCAATACTAAGGTCTCTTTTCTCCTATTGCAATAATTTCCTGAATAAGAACCTGTTTTTGCTGCTTTAACTACCATCCAGCTCTGGTTTTCTTTAATATAAGTGAGGAGGTAAACATAGAAACAAGCCATAACAATATAATAATTTAAGTGCTGGGAGGGAAGAATGACACTTTTAAGCACACTGTAATACATGATGGGGTGAGACGTCAGGGAGAATATTTATAGCACAGGTTGGAAAAATGGAGCAGACTCCCCTTCTTTAACATGCTTCTATTACACAGGAAAGCTGTTGTGCAAACGTAGATAATAAGTTCAAATTCCCATGATTTTGAGGCCAAATATTTTGAAACAGCAATTTGAGTATTAAAAAGACTTAGCAGGAGTTCCCATCACGCCTCAGTGGTTAAGAGACCCAACTGGTAACCATGAGGTTGCAGGTTCAATCCCTGGCCTTGCTCAGTGGGTTAAGGATCTGGCATTACCGTGAGCCGTGGTGTAGGTCACAGATGCAGCTCAGATCCCACGTTGCTGTGGCTCTGGGGTAGGCTGGTGGCTACAGCTCTGATTTGACACCTAGCCTGGGAACCTCCATATGCCACCACTGTGGCCCTAAAAGACAAAAAAATTAAAATAAAAAATAAAAAAATAAAAAGACTTAGAAAATAATATTGGTTACATTGGTACTCAGTAAGAAAGACTTTAAAATCTTAAATTAAGGGTCTCAAGTGTAATTCTGGATCCCCTTTTTAAGTACATTTAAGACAAATCCTCACCCCCAATCCAAATTATTTCCACATTAACACATGTGGTTGCAAGTTTAGAGACTCTCATGGTAGATATAAATAATGAACTAAGTTACTGAAAATTTGGTTTAAGTTTTTAAACTCAGAATTGTCATCACTTGAATGCTTTTTCTGCCTCTTTAAATGTGAACAGCAACCTTTCATCTCTGTTTATTGAAAACACAACAATTACCCACAAGAATAAGATTTATTTATTCAAAAACAAATTATTAAAATTCAACCATCAAAGAATGAAACTTTTCTTAAAAAAATATTAGAAGAAAGGACATGTTAATGTGGATAGGACATTATTTTCAGGCAACTAATAGTTGTTAATACTTACAGTTTGTCTTTTGGTCTGAAAAGATAATCATCTTGAAGTTCCAATATTTTAAGGGAATTAGTGAGAAGCATCAAGTTAGGGAGAAACAGAAACTGCTTAATGACAAGTTGAGTAATCATCTATTGCTATGATTTTTATATTATTAGAATTTGCTTACCACACAGCTAACTCACTGACTTGCTCTTGAAATCCCCAAGATAAATTTAATTCCTCAAACACAGAATGTTGCAAGCTAGTTGGAAATAGACAAGATGTTTTTAATACACCATACTTCATTTGACCCAACTGATATTTGACCTAATTGATGTGTTCCTCAAAAACAGTTTTAATTTTTGTTAGCTTTCTTCTTATAATTCAATTTATAAATTCTTATGCAAATCCTATGTTTAAAAATCCTTTGATATGGTAAATTATTGCTCAGCCCTGCTTTAAATACCTTGAAGATGATCGGTATTTTCTATTTCTTATTTTTCTAAGTCTGCTTTTTTTTTAATATATGTAATGATTTTTTTTTCATCATAGCTGGTTTACAGTGTTATGTCAATTTTCCACTGTTTAAGGTAAATCATACATGTATTCACAGCTCATTACCAAACTTTTAACCTTTACTGATCATTCAGGAGCTTATTCATTCTACATCATTTTGCTTTACATCACTACTACACTGCCTAAAATATAGACACTATAGTAAAGTTTCTTCATTTAAGGATTAGAAATCTGGGAGACAAATAGAAAGTTAACAAGAGAAGCTAAGGAATCCACTAATATCAGATCAGTCAGCAGAAGTCAGAAAAGAGTTTGGAGTGCTATATAGTTAAATAGCAATAAAAAATGGTTTAGAAATAAATGACAAAAATCTGGGTACGAAAATAAATGTTATAGAAATTCGGACACAGTGGAGATCTCTATATCTCATAATAATCGAAGTAAACATGCTAGAGAAGGTAGTTTCACTGGTCAATGCATGAACCCCAGGGGTTTGGTGTTCACACAAACAAGGAGACTACATTATTCATCACTCCCGCCTAGAACAAAAAAGAATCTGGAAATGTAAAATTAAGTAAGTCATATAATGTACACTTTATTATTATTCTAATTCTAGGATAACTCCGAGTAATTTGTGTCTTATTTAAGTATGAAATCATTTGATTGGTAGACAGAGAAAGGGTTCATGAATTTTGTTCCTACTGCTTTTGAGAATGTAGCCTTTCTAAACATCTGGGTCTCTTTATTAAAAGTCTTCAAAACCCATATCTTAAATGCAGTTATCTTTAGTTATTGTTCCAAACTTATTCCTACTTCTCTATAGGCAGATGTTTTTTCTTTCAAGATTCAGGTACTAACACTAATGAAGTACTTATTATATGCATCTTTACTTTATGCATCTTTATATTCTCATCCTTTATCCTTTCTCATTAAAGTTGATTCAGCTAGGATTCTCATTGTTTCCATTAAAATCCATTACTTCAGAGAACTTGATGCAGTACACACAAAGAGAGTGACCCTTGGAAATGTGGAAAGCTCATCAGTGTTAACAGGCTGGCAGACAAAGTACACATGTGGGTAAATGGTAGATGTGGTGATAGAAGCTTGGAGAAGTTCCCTTTTGATTGGTTTACTTTCTCATTGAACTCAGAAATTGAGTGAGAATAGGAGGAAGAGATGTGGTAGTCTGAGGAGAGAGAAGGCATGAAATATTTTTTAAGAAAACTGAAAGAGCAATTGCACTAGGGATATAGAGTATGACTGCACAAAAGCATTAAGCATTCCCTTGAGGATCATAGCCATGAATTTAAAGTGAGACCATGATAGGAACTGGAATCTAATATCCAGCACAAATGAACATCTCCTTAGAAAAGAAAATCATGGACTTGGAGAAGAGACTTGTGGCTGCCTGATGGGAGGGGGAGGGAGTGGGAGGGATCGGGAGCTTGGGCTTATCAGACACAACTTAGAATAGATTTACAAGGAGATCCTGCTGAATAGCATTGAGAACTTTGTCTAGATACTCATGTTGCAACAGAAGAAAGGCTGGGGGAAAAATGTAATTGTAATGTATACATGTAAGGATAACCTGACCCCCATGCTGTACAGTGGGAAAATAAAAAAAATAAAAAATAATTAAATAAATAAAGTGAGACCAGTCAGAGAATCAAGTCACATTTAGCTGCACGGATGCAAATGAGAAATGGTTGAAGAGTTAGGTTTAAACATGATTGTGGTTTTGCTAGAAGAATGTAATAGAAGAAGGGCGAGGAAATGATTATCATTGACAAGAAAATGTAAGCTCTGTAAAGGGGAGGAAAGGTAAGTGAGCAGGTGACACAGACTGGAACTCCCAGTGAGGGCAAGGCAAAGCTGAGATAAAAATTCCAGAAGAAGAGATCTGGAAAGATGAATATGATAAACAGAAAGTCCTATGCATGAAATTGAGATTATTGGGTGATGATTTTCATTCCTTGATTCTGCTATGAGAAAGACTGAACCATAGAATGGTCTTCAAGTCAAGGCATATACTTCATCTTATAAAAAAGAATCCCATTCATCACAGTGTTATCCTAACAGGTGCCAAAACTAAATCTTCAGTAAGCTATTTCCCTTTTCAATTAGAACAGCTACTACCAGGTGATGGTATAGGTGATATGACCAATTAGTTTCATGGGCATGAGCCCACCATTATACCTCCTTTGCTGTGAAATGAATTCATTTCACAATGCTATGGGGGATGTCATAACTTGATACGGACTTCCCTGAGTGTACAAATGGTATTACTGGAGGCGACATTACAAAAAGGGGAGGTAAATCCATATCCAGAATGGGTCTATTCCAGTGAGAACAAATATCTGCCTACCCAAAAGGAAGCAGTCCAATGTAAACTCCTAATGGGTGGTTAACTTCCCAGCCCTCTCTGTCAAGGAATGGTGCCATATCAGGGATTCAGTGTTAATCTTTTCTGCTGACAGATTAAGCACTCAATAGTACTATTAGCCAGGTGATGCCTCCTGCAAATTTTCATTCAAATGTCATCTTCTCATTGAAGCCTTTCCTGACTGCTCTATTTAAAATTGTATCCTTCTCACTTCTCCCACCCCAAACTTCATCCCCAAAACTTGCTTTCACTTACCAACTTCTAATATTTAGCATGATTAACTTATTTATTATCTTTATTTTTGTTCCCACCAAGTAGAATGTAAATTTCATGAGGACAGGATTGTTGTCTGTTTTATTCATTGATGATCTCTCAGCGCCATAGATTGGTGTGTGCCAAATGTTGGATGCTCAGTTAATATTTAAAGAAAGAACACTATATAAACTGAATATACTCAGTGAGTAATAAGCATATTTCCCAACTCAGAAAACAAGAGGCATTACCCAACTTTGCTTGCACATATACATCAGTGCACATACTTTGTCACTTTCCCCTAGTTTCTTGCCTAGATTTTGATTATCAATTGTATTCCTGCATCAAAAATGGTTATTTGGTGGCTAAATTAGTGGTTCTCAAACTTGAGTGTGCATCAATATCATCTGGGGATCATTTTCAGAATGTAGTTTTCTAAGCACCAAACCCAAAACTAATGAATCAGGATCTCTAGGTATGAACTTCAAATGTATATTTCTCAAGCATTCTTCAGGTAAAGCTGATACTCAACTAGGTTTGGGAAATCCTGAATTAAATTATTCATATTCTTCGGCTAGCTACTCACCTGCAAAGCAAAAACCCCAATTACAGCTCTACTTTTAGGCTTACATCAACAATGCTGAGAATGGTATCCATGCCTCTAATTAGTCATCTCCTGGAAGCATAAAGTCTGATATGTTTTTTTACAATGCTTATTCCATGGTATTAATCAAAATAGTTATTTAGAATTTCTGTTGTCAGGGAAGCTACAGATTCAATATGATCCCTATAAAAATACCAATGTCATACAAAAACAAATCTAAAATTTGTTTGAAAGTTTAAAAGACCCAAATAGCAAAAAAAATCTTTGGAAAGAAAGGCAAAGCTGAAGGTCTCACATTCCCTGATTTCAAACTATACTACAAAGCTATAGTAATCAAAATAGTATGGCAGTGGCGGAAAAACAGACATGTATATATCAGTGAAACAGAATAAAGAGCCCATTAAAAAAGCTACATTTGTATGGCTAATTAATCTTCAACGAAAGAGCCAAGAATATACAATGGAGAAAATATAGCTTCTTCAATAAATGGTGTTGGGAAAACTGGACAGCCACTTGCAAAAGACTCAAACAGGGCTACTTTCTGACATCATTTTCAAAAATAAATTCAAACTGAATTAAAAATGTAAATGTAAAATCTGACCTTAAAACCCCTAGAAGAAAATATAATACACTATTTGACATCAGTTGTAGCAATATTTTTCGGATATAGCTTCTCAGGCAAGCAAAACCAAAGCAAAAATAGGAGTTCCCATCATGGCGCAGTGGTTAACGAATCTGACTAGGAACCATGAGGTGGTGGGCTCGATCCCTGCCCTTGCTCAGTGGATTAAGGATCCAGCACTGCCATAAGCTGTGGTGTAGGTCACAGATGCGGCTTGGATCCTGCGTTGCTGTGGCTCTGGCGTAGGCTGGTGGCTACAGCTCCAATTGGATCCCTAGCCTGGGAACCTCCATATGCCGTGGGAGAGCGGCCGTAAAAAGGCAGAAAAAAAAAAAGACAAAAAGATGAAGCAAAAATAAACAGATGGGGCCAAATAACGAAATAGTTTTTGCACAGTGAAGAAAGCTATCAGTGAAACAAAAAGGTTGCTTAGTGAATTGGAGAAGATAATTGCAAATAATATATCTGATAAGTGTTAATATCTAAAACATATGAAGAATTCATACAACTCAACATCCAAAAAACAAATAACCCATTTAAAATTGGGAAGAGGACCTTAAAAGACATTTCCCCTGCAAAAAAGACACACAGGAGTTCCCGCCATGGCTCAGTGGTTAATGAATCCAACTAGGAACCATGAGGTTGCGGTTTGATCCCTGGCCCCACTCAGCAGGTTAAGGATCCAGTGTTGCTGTGAGCTGTGGTGTAGGTTGCAGACATGGCTTGGATCCCGTGTTGCTGTCACTCTGGTTTAGGCTGGTGGCTACAGCTCTGATTAGACCCCTAGCCTGGGAACCTCCATATGCTGCAGAGCGGCCCAAGAAAAGGAAAAAAAAAAGACATACAGATGGCCAACAAACACACAAAAAGATGCTCAACATGACTAATTATTAGGGAAATGCAATTCAAAACCACAAGGAGATATCACCTCACACTTGTCAAAATGGCTAATATCAAAAAGATGACAAATAACCAGGGTGGGTGAAAAAGTGAAAAAAGAGAACCCTGATGCACTATTGGTGAGAATGTAAATTGGTACAGCTGCTATGGAAAAGAGTATGGAGGTTCCTCAAAAAATTAAAAATAGAACTTCTTTATGATCCAACAATTCCACTTCTAGGTATTTGCTCAAAGAAAACAGAAATACTAATTCAAAAAGTTACATGCACTCCAATGTTCACTGCAGCACTACTTATAATAACCAAGATATAGAAGCAACCCATGTGTCCATCAATAAGTGAATGGCTCCCAATGATCCCATCACATGATATTCATGTCGTGCAATTTCCTCCATTTGTGTCTGGGTACGAGACATAGTATTTCCATCTGAAAAATAGAATATGGCAAAAGAGATGGGATGCCATGTATGAAATTAGGTTATAAAAGACTGACTTTCATGTCTGTTCTTTCTTCATTCCTACTATTACAAGTGGCATTCTAACTCATTTCCCCTTTGTCTGAATAATTTATTTTCACAGTTTTAGCAGGTCTGATGGTGGCTCTTAGTTTTCTTTCATCTAAGAGTATCTTTATTTTACTTTCATTCTTGAAGAAGGTTCTCACGGAATATAGAAGTCTGAATTGATAATTATTTTCTTTTATCACTTTTTAAATGTTGTCCCACTTCCTTCTAGCTTTCCAGGTTTCACAGATATTCATATCATTGTTCCTCTATAGGTAATGTGTTATTTTTCTCTGGCTGCTTTCAGTAATTTTAACTTTCATCAGCTTAATTATGATGTGTCTGGGCATGGATTTCTTTGGGCACATCATACTTGAGATTTAATGGACTTCCTGAATCTACAGGTTTATGTCATTGCCATACATGAGAATTTTTCATTTTCCTTCAAACTTTTTTCAGCACCGCACTCTTCTTCTTTTGGGGATTCTCATGGCATGAATGTCTAATATTTTATCAGGTTCTGGGGCTCCTTTTCTTTTCTTTTCTTTTCTTTTCTTTTTTTTGCCATTTCTTGGGCCGCTCCCGCAGCATATGGAGGTTCCCAGGCTAGGGGTCTAATCGGAGCTGTAGCTGCCAGCCTTCACTATAGCCACAGCAACGTGGGATCCGAACCGCATCTGCGACCTACACCACAGCTCACGGCAACGCCGGATCGTTAACCCACTGAGCAAGGACAGGGACAGAACCCGCAACTTCATGGTTCCTAATCGGGATTCGTTAACCACTGCGCCACGATGGGAACTCCATCCTTTTATTTTCAAAAATCTTTTCTTTCTGTTCTTTCGATTATGTAATATCTACTGATCTATCTTCAATTTTACTGACTCTATTGATAATGAGAGCTTTATTTTTTTGGTTACTCAATTTTTCATTTCTAAGACTTCCTATTAGTTCTTCTATATATCTATTTCTTTGCGGAAACATTTTATTTTTACTTTAATTGCACAAATGTTTATAATTGCTTACTGCAGCACTTTCATAATAAGATATTTAAAGTTTCTGTCAGATGATTTCAACACCTGTGTCATCCTGGTTTTGAAATCTGTTGATTATCTTATCCATGCAAGTTGAAATGGTCTTAAGTTTTTCATATGCCAAGTAATTTTGGATTGAATGCTGGATGCTTTAAATATTATGAGATAACAGGTCCTGTTCAAATCTTATTGAGAATGTTGATATTCATGTTTTAGCAGGCAATAGATCTGGCTAAGTTCAGGCTATAAGTCCTAACTCACCTTCTGTGCCTATACTTCCAAACTGAGTTCAGTTTTCAAAGTCTTTGAAGTTCTGTTTGTAATGTCACACATGTGTACCAACCAGCTAGTGGTCACTCTGTGACCTAGATGGTGGTCTGTTGATAAGTTCACTTCTCAAAGTCTAGCATAGTGATTAGGCCCAGATCCACACATGCACAGCTCCAGGGTGAACCCAGGAATCAATAATCAACTTATGGAATCATTTTCCAAAGCACTTCCCTTTCCATGGTTTTGTTACTACCTACCAATTTTCTTGGACTTTCCTGTTCACGCTTCTCACTTGAAAGCTGGAATTTTAGTTCCTCCACCCTTCTACACACTCCTGTGATTGCAGTGACATCTAGAGCCAAATGGCAAGAAGACAGAGAGGGGTAAAAATGATGGGGGGTGCAGAGAGGAGGTGGTCAGTGGAAAGTGAGTTTATCCCACCTTCTTGGATTAGACAACGGACTCTGCTACTTACTAGATGTTTGATATCAGGACACATCACATAGTTGTCTTTAGACTTTGGTTATCTCGTCCATAGAAAAAACGTTTCAGATTTGGAATGACATGATTCATCTGGAATACTTAGTAAAAATGCTGATTTCAAGGGCTTTACTCTAAGATTTTGATTCAATAAGTCAAGCCTACAAAATTGCATTTTAACAAATACCCAAAGTGATTTAATGCATGCTCTTTAGCAACTATAATTTAGAAAATATGGTCAAATATTCCAATTTCCTTCTGATTTAATCTTGAGCCTTTTTATTAGAAAACAAATAAAAGCAGAGCTAAAATTTTTTAAAAATCCACAGAGCTTCTTTCTAACCATCAGTGTCCTTGGAACTTGGTTTACAACTAATGAATTTCCTGAACTCAATTTTTAGAGTTGATAGAAACTGTCATGTGGTTTAAAGACTTTTACTTGAAAGGCAGTACTGGGCATTGAGATTTCAAACATAACATCCTTGGGAATTGCAAAGAAGCATTAGTATGAACGATAGAAATTTGTTAATAGTCAATCATTTTTCACCTACAAAAGTAACAATTTCCCACTATTCAACTTAAATCATTTTCTTTTAGATTGCTACTTCCCATAATTTAGTAGGTATAATTTCTTTCAGTATTTCTGTCTTTTTTTCCTAGATTAGTGAGCAAGGCTTGATGGATAGGAAATTATTCTGAAGTTTTAAGGTCATTACTTTGAAGAGTTGAGAAGAGTATGTGTGTGCTGGGAATAAAATCAATTTTTAGGGTGTGTGTGTGTGTGTGAAGTTGTTTACTAGTTTCACCTAATCCACCGCCTCTTCTGACAGAGCAGAAAAAAAAAATGAACACATCTGCTGGGTTTAACTGTTCCCTGCTATATTAGTCAAATAGTTTCTTGAGGGTTTGAGCTCTGAATTATCTTATTGGTTAGCTAGAAGTTTAGTTAGCAGTACACTAATGGGAGACAGGGTGAACAAATTTACACTATTTGGAAGGAGCAAAGAGATCATCCATTTTTTCATTGTATAAATATTTATTGAGGTTTTGCACAGCACCACTAGGCACTGTGAGGATTTCGAATGTAACTAAGCTCCAATCTTTATTCTCTAGAGGATAACAATTTAGTGGGAAAACAGACACATGTACAAGTAATACATTACAAGGTGGATTGTGTGATAAGGGCTATAATTTTAGCAGCATCTCTAATGAAATAAATATGTCTTCTCATTCAAGAGGCACCTGGTAGAGTTGGAGTATATTTGTTCTTATTTCTCTTTTTAAGAAAACCCAATAAAAAAGCTATGATATGTTTAAAAGAGATCAAAGCAGTTTTATTATTTACATACATTGTGAGGTAAATATTTGTGATTTGACTCTCTAAAGATAACAACGCATCAGTTTAACTCATTATTCAGAAATTGTAGTTCATGCTTGGAAATGAATAGTAATGACAAATAAGACATCATATACTTTCTCAGCAGAACTTTTGATTTTAACTGAATATGAAGTTTAAATATTCAATTTGAATGAATAATGAAAGAATACATGGATATTCTGTTGCCTCTTATTATCCTACTTTTGGGGGAAGGGGATGGGTGTGGACTTAGTGTTGTTTTATTTCCATCATTTGGCTTATTTCTTTTTTGTCTTAGCACCTGGTTTGAGAGTAGAGCCATCATTTGCAGAGAGTAATATGACTATCATGTTAAAATCTATTAAATACCAGCGACAGTAAAACCTACAATAATATATGGATGCTTCTTTGACCCTTGGATTTAAGCAGAAGATCTCCATAAGTTTTATAGGCATTAAGTAGTCAAGCTTCAAATCAGCTCTGAGACATGGATATTACACAGGGTTGGTGTTATGAACCAGAGGGGTACTAGCAGAAATATATTTAAACCAAAAGTCCTTGGGGAAACATCAAGCTGAGACTGAACAGAACTGCCTCTCTGTTGTGAGTAGGGCGTGTGTTTTGCCAATGATCTCCACCTTTGTTTTGCCTAAAAATCATTGAGACAATTTGCTAAAAGCACAGTTATCAGACCAGTACTTCTAAAACCTGGGTATTTTTCAAAAACTACAGATTTTGTTTCAGTAGATCTGAAATCAGATCATATTTTTAAATACCAAAAGGCAGCACTAGCATCACTCAAAATCAGTAAGTCAAACTGGGGCCTTTCTGGTTAAAACACAGGTTGCTGGGCTCTACCACAGAGAGCCTGATTCAGTAGATACGGGATAGAACCCAAGAACTTACATTCCTAACAAGGTCTGGGAGGTTGCTGATGCTACCTGTCTGAGGCTAACACTTTGGACAACACTGATCTGGATTGCTCTCCAGAACTATTGGGGCCTGAGTATTCTTGTTTTTAACATACTCCCCTGGTACTTAGAGTAAACATAAAAATTTGAGAACCATAAAGCCAGTGGAGACTGACCTTGCTGGAGAGATTGACCTTGCATCAGACAGCAAATATATGTATCCCCCTAAAACCAAGTGTTATTTCAGTCAATGGCAAAAGGAACAATACAAGAGGTGGAACAGTGAGTGAAGATAACAGGTGGGTGTGAACACAAAGGAGCCAGGCTGACCTTGACTCCACTTCTAAAATCCTAGCACTTCTAGGCATGTTTGACCTGGCTCACTAAGTGGTGGGTAGAGGAAGAAGGATCCAACCAAGGCAGTGGATGGCAATGTAGTCACAGCAATCTAAATTGTGGTTAAAGATGGGAAGCCAAAGGTCAAAACTAGATCTGAAGACTTAGCAGAAGAATGAGTCATAGGGTGCGAGCTAGGCAATCGGAAACACAAAAGTATAAAGTAGTTGAAAGCAAGCTGCCTGGGACAAAAACCCACTTGTAAGTTGTACTGGCTGGCCTGCCTACCTTAACCGGAATAGCTGAGACAAGTAAATATGGACTTTCAAAATATCTTATCTGTTTCTTTAGACACTAAGGCCCGCACACCTTTCCTTCTGCTTTAAGTTGAAAAATCCTCATAGTTTATAAAACATACTTCCATTCTCTATTTAATCAGTCTTCTTTCTTTGCCCATCAAGTTACCTGTCATTTTCACAATTTTTGTTCCTATTTGTCCCAACTTTTCTTCTGGTGTTTACAGCACAATTGCTAATTACATTTTCCAAAAAATAATTCTATCCTGGACACCAAAGTTCCCAAATTGTTCTTAGATATTTTAAGTGGCTAAAATTCTCGTTATTTCCCAAACTAAGGTCTAAAGACAGCCTAGAGCATCACATATTTAAAATGCAGATTCTTGGGTATTACTTATCATTCTGAACCTCCTGGGGTGGATCCCCTTGAACAGGCCTTTTTAAAGGATTTCCCTTGAATTCCTATGCACAAGATTGGGAATTATCATAATGATTGCTCTTTCCATTTTTTCCTGCACTCTGGGCCTCAGCTGCTATAAATTAGTAGCCTCGATTACTCCTTTCAGATGAATGATTCAAAAAAAACTTTTTTTTTTTTTTTTTAAATATAGCTGCACCTGTGGCACATGGAAGTTCCTGGCTAGGAGTCAAATGGGAGTCCAGCTGCCAGCCTACATCAGAGCCACATTGACACCAGATCCTTAACCCACTGAGTGAGGCCAGGGATGGAACCCGCACCCTCACAGACACCTTGTCGGGTTCTTAACCCTCTGCACCACAACAGGAACTCCCAAAATACCTTCTTAAAGACACAATCTATATCATTCCTGGATATCCTGAAACTACTCAAAAATAAGGGGAAAAAATATTTAAAAACACTTAAACATAATTAGCAGTTTTCTTCTAGGTTAAAATATACAATGTAAACATTGTTTCAGACCAGAGCCTCATAATATCAGACCAAACAGAACTATGTTATTAGGTACACAAAGTGGAAAAACTACCAATATGTTAATCTGAGGTGATTCTATCAACATTGATATCTAAGAGCACAAAAAGTAAATAAAATCAGATATAAGGCTAATATTGTCCTCTGTCACCCAGAACATCACGTTCAGTCATTTATTTATTTATTTTTGTTTAAGTTGGAAGGATAAGACTATCACAGTAGCCTCTGGGCATACTTACAGCATTTTAGAAGAGACATTCTACAGTTTCTGTATAAATTCTGAGCAGCTTAAAATGAATACTAGCTCTGTTATTTAAAAGGACTTCTGGTTTGTTTCAACTTGAAAGTGATTTAATAGGAGGCCTACAGAGAAAATCTGTCTCAGTAATCAAATTATAACAAGTAAGGATTAAAAGTATTAAGAAGTTTAAGCAAACTTTTCAGCAGTCCTGTTTTTTTCCTGGTTGGGGTTGGGGGTAATGGGTGGAGGATCACTTGAAGTTGGCTGTGGGAATAAGTACAACAAAATTGTAAGAAGGAAAAACACAAAAACTGCAAAAAATTTTGGGTTCATTATGCATTTCCAGCAACAGTGTTTTTCAAACACTTAGGTTTGGCCAAATCCTAGCAGTCTTTTTCCCAAGGACATTTTGTCTCAATCTTCTACTCTCTTTCTGAATTTATAAAGCCAACTGTATTTTACAGGTAAATTTAATTTACATTTTAGGATTCATTTGTACTTAATTCATCAAAGTGTTTTGTCATGGGAGCCACTGGATTTTGGAAAAGCCTCGTGATGTTTTTAATAGTATTTTAGACCTTTTTCTTTTTTTTTTTCTTTTTCCTTTCTTAGAAACAGGAAGTCACTTTAGCCAAACGCAAACAAGGTTAAACTCTAGAGTGTTCGATTTGGGCTTGACATTTAGAAACCACAGATCCAAATGAGTCTTGAGCTCAGCAAAACATTCCTTCTCTTCTTTATTAGGTGAGAAGAAAACATTTAGGGTAAAAGCAAAAATGATTAAGGTGGGAATGCATTGCTTTAGTCTTTTATAAGCAAAAATAAATCCACACATTCTTTTTCTATTAAAAAAAGCACTTTTCTTTCAAAAAATTTATAAACCAAATAATTTCTGATGTTTCTTAGTATATCCTGCATAAATATACATTTCATATAGTAAATTTATGTATATATAAACATATGCACATTTCTAAAGTTATAAATGCATTAATAAAGTTTCTATTTGTTAAGAATGTATTTAGCTGCTTTTGTAAAGTGACTCAATTGTATTATATAGGGTATAACAATGGCAAAGAATCTCAAAATAGCATACAGTTGAATTCATAGACTCCTAGCAGTGTCCCAAATATATAAATGATTGCTAATTAACCTGCTTTTAAAATAATTCAAGAAAAGAGTTTAAATCACCTGTAGCCATGAGATAAGATTAAGAATAAACTGATCACTGTTTTCCAGAAAGACAGTATAGGCAATCCTGGCCTAGTTTTTTAATTTTTCCAAACCTCCAATAAAAACAGAGAAGGTAAAACAACGAAACAAAAAATTTTGACCAATACTCACAGCAAAATTCAAAGAAAGGGTATTTCTGCAACCCCAAACTTGGAGCTGCCATCAGGCCCACATGGTATTAGCAACTGAATGGGAGAATGTAGAGGGAAGAAAAAAGCACTCTGATGCATGTGAAACCCAGAAAACAAATTCCTAACAGGTATTTACCCTCAAAATGAAATGTTCTTATTTTTGTGTGAAAAGCTCAGAGAGCCTGTTCTGAAAACGACATGCCTGGGAGGGGCCTTCTGAGGCTGTGATTCACGAGTGAGTCAAGGGTCCACAGAATGGACAGACTGTGCAGGGGAGTCTCCATACCAAGAACTTTTCAAATTGACCAACTTAAGGCCCCCTTTCAAAATAAATGCCCAACCTAAGAAGAACACCTAAGAGAAGAAGCTACACCAAGCAAAGGCAAAGGAGAAAGAAACTCCAGAATAAAAGTATGGGGGAGAAGTCCAGAGGCAAGAAACTAGGAAAGCTCCCTGGATCATTCCTTTCTTTGAGTACAAGGAAATCCTTATCACCTTAAAACCAGCAAGAGAAACGAACTGTGGACAGATCCCATGTAGAGTTTTTATAAGAAATAATAATGAGAAGAATAATACTCATGTTGACAATAAAAGCATGCCAGAAAACATCCCACAAAATTGATAAAAATATTCCCTAATATTTCAAAACAAGGTAAAAGAATTTAAGAAAATAATAGAAACTATGAAAGAATACCAGAAAAATTAGAAACACTCAGAAATGAGCTGATGGGGAGAAAAGGAATATTTAAAAAGAAAGAGGAATATTTAAAAATCATTTCAGGAGTTCCCACTGTGGCACAGTGGAAATGAATCTGACTAGGAACCATGAGGTTGCAGATTCGATCTCTGGTTAAGGATCCGGCATTGCCGTGAGCTGTGGTGTAGGTCGCAGACGCAGCTCGGCTCCTGCATTGCTGTGGCTCTGGTGTAGGCTGGTGGCTACAGCTCCAATTCGACCCCTGGCATGGGAAACTCCACATGCTGTGGGAGCAGCCCAAGAAATGGCAAAAAGACACACACACACACACACACACACACAAAAATCATTTTAGAAATGTTGACTAAACTAGAAGGAACATAAGAACAAATAAATGGATTTGGACATATTTGAAAAATAGATATAGGTAAGAGGAAATTGAAAGAAAATATTAAAGTTAAAAAAAGCAACTGAACAAATTAGAAGTGATAGAAAAAGGCAAACAAAATCCACCACCTATTTAGCAGTGGCCACCAAAGAAGGCAACTAAAGCAATAGCATAGACTTGGTACTGAAATGTATAATTCAGGAAGACTTTGCTGAAATGAACAAAATATTTAAGCTATATACATATTGAAAAGGCAAACCACATATCTAGAAAAGTTTAACCAAAAGAGAGCACCGATCATTATAATAAAACTAACATAAATCATTTAAGTATGCAGACAAAAAGATAAAATCACTTATAAAGGAAAGAAAACCTGATTGTTGTCATGTTTCTAATAGGTACACTTTGACAGAAAACAATGAAATATCTTAACATATTTGAAATACTCAAGGAAAGAAAGAGTGAGGTTTTTTTATTATTATGCAAAGTGACGTTCAAATAAAGATGCTGAACTTTTGAAAACACGAGAATTCAGGAAATCCTGCCCCATGGAGCCCTTCTTGAGGGCTAGAAAATCTAGTAGAATCTAGAATCTACTAGAGAAAAAATTTCAGACAACTAAAATGACTAGAGAAGGAGTTCTCATTGTGGCTCAGCAGAAATGAACCTGACTAGTATCCATAAAGATGAAGGTTCGATCTATGGCCTTGCTCAGTGGGTTAAGGATTTGGCATTGCTGTGAGCTGCAGACATGGCTCAGATCCCATGTTGCTGTGACTGTGGTGTAGGCCAGCAGCTGCATCTCTGATTTGACCCCTAGCCTAACTTCCATATGCCACAGAGAAAGCCTGTGGCATAAGGACTAATGGTGAGAATTCAATACATATCTACCTGTAAAACTAAAATTATACAATGGACACAAGGAAAACATTGTAGTACACAATGGCTATATGTTGTTATGATGTACACACAGCACAATTATTAAGAAGTGCAGAGAGAAAAAAGAATATAGAAAATAGAACAAACTTGCTAATTACCTTAAATAAGTTGCTAGATAATGAATGAAGGTATCAGAGTTAGGTTATCACTAAACCTTCATGAAATAATGCATATAGACAATAAATATTAATGGCAGTTAACACCATAAAAAAGAGAAACAACCAGATAATATGTGCCCCCTGATAAAAGTATACATGATTGTCAATGACATGTTTTCGTTATCCAAAAAAAATAAAAATCAAATTTGAATTTGAAAGTCTTTAAATCCCATTTGCTTATTAAGCATATGGGAAAGAACATGCTAAATAACTCCACAAGGATGCACTGAACAAAACTCAGACTGAAAAATTCTCCAAGACAAATTAAAATGGGTTTACAGATCAAAAGGGATTTAAGACACATCTGAAACAGTTGCAGTGTATAAACTCTCTTGAATTCTGATTTGAACAAATTAAAAAAAATAATTATGAAGTAACTGAGGAAATCTGACCACTCTTTGGATATATAATGATATTTAAAAGTTAATGGGAGATTTTCAATATGCTGTAGTTCTGCTTCTTAGGAAATAATAAACAACTAACTATAAATACTTCTTCCTTATCTATTACATAGTCACATTATTTAATCTACCAATATTCTAACATAAAATTAGAGTATAGCACATGGAAACATAATCGTACTACATTGATCAAATAGAAATTTAGAAGTCCTGTGGTTAAAAATAAAGAACTGAAATTGAAAGTTTAATAAATGATTGCCTAGCCCCAAACCTTCATTCTAAGGATGTTCAATGTAACTTTTGAGTTCACTAGTTAATCTATTCGATAGACATGATTTATCTTCCAATAAGCTATTTACTTTTGTGTCTAAAATGAGCTCTCTTTGGCTTACATTTGAATCCATTTCCTTTATTTGGCTTTCTTAGAAATGACCATATCAAGTCAGACCTGGATTTGACTAATTTTTTGTTAGAAGCCACTAGATGGATTTGAGAAAGAACTTTAAGATATAAAGTTTAAGTGAGATTGTATGTCAAATGCTGGCATGTGAAACACATTCACTAGTTATTATTATTACATAAAAATTGTATTAATAAATGTATTCTGCAGGACCTTTACTTACAAAAAAAGTAATCCACTAGAGCTAGTTTTAGTAAAAGGGGATTATTAAAAAAATAAAGTTAGGTCATTTACAGAATCTCTGGGAGAAGCAAAAATTGAGTTTGAATACTACAGAGCCAGGAACAGAGCATCAAAGAAAAATGCCCAAACCTCTATGGGCTATTCTACTGTACCCATGACACTTAGACATCACCTGTTGCTTACCACCTAAGACACCAGGGACCTATTGCCAGAAACTCCAGAAACATACCCAAGTGCCTCTGCTATCAGGATTGGCAACAGATCTGACCTCCTCAGTAGAAACTCTACTCTTATTTCTGTCTTGGTTGAGTGTATCTACTTGGTAGAACCTAGATACAAGTCGAACACTTGCTGCAAAAGATTTTAAGAAACACAGCTTTAGCCTTCTAGATTCTATTGTACAAACATTATGTTAAAAAGGAGTCAAGAGCATACTAGGTGAACTAAAATAAGTGCCTCCTATTGCGTTCTAAATACTTAAATTCAATCTGTGTTCCTTCTTTAATTCAACCTCTGCTGACTCTTTTAGCCTCCCTCAAAGGGACCATTCTTTCTGAATACCTTTATCTATACTAGGCTTCTTCAAAACCTCTCTTTAAATGTTATTAAGCGTATCCCTATATTCTAATATGTCTAACTAATAGTAAGTAGAGTAGAAGCATGACTTTTAAGAAAGCATAACATCTGCTAAAATATCCTACTATATTCTGAACTTTATGAAAATAAATTGACTTTGTAGATACGTGTTTGAATTGTTCAGTATGATCCTTTTTTCTTATGCAGCCATCTATAACATATTGCATATATATTAGCACAGATTTGTTTAAGTAGATCTAGATTTGCTTTTAGATTATTTTTAAGGTCATTAAGAAAGAAAATTATCTTTTGAAAAGTATTTAAAGTATGTCAGATTCAACTTTTAAGAAGTCTAAAACAGCAAATGTATTACTAAATTATTTTTAAATAATAATCCCCAAATGATAATTTTGCTATAAAACAGGGCCAAGTCCCAAAATCCATATTCTTTAAAGAAAGGTCTACTATCCTTTCTCTTCTCATTTCAGTGTTTATTGTTTATGGCTACTTTTGGAGCTTAAGAAATCATACAAACCAAATTTATTCATGTTCTCACCTGTGGATAGAATCCCTTTATTGAAGGCCTCTTTCTTTCTTTCAAATAGCCTTCTATACATATGAAATCATTTAAATATAAGTCATTTCAATGAAAGGTAAAGGACTTTTTTTTTTCTAGGGAAAATAAGTTAATAAATGTATCAGTTCATCTAAGTTTGCTTACCAGACGTGATCTGATTTGGACATTTCAGATTTCTGTTTGCAATCAAAATGGGAGAGGAAACAAATGGACAAATACAATCTGTTGAGGACCATGAATTCAAGGACAGGAAAGTATGGAAGTAGATGATGGTAGGAGTGAAGGAATTACTTGAAGGTAAGTCTGAATGCTTTGAATATGATACAGAAGATAATGAAGGGCATGTAGTTTAATGATGCCAGGGGAATACCATGATCTTGGCTATAAAATTCTGAAATGTCCCAAAGTATAATAAGGTGAAAAGAAAGTGGTTAGTAATCTTTGGCTCCTTTGTCCTAAAACACGTATGTTTCAAATTTTTCCAGTTTTGATAAATACAGGCTGTTTTTAAGCGGCCAAATAATCAATTTGGTACAAAAATTCATGTACAAATATTAAGCCATTTGTTCATAACAGTGGCAACTGGTTGATGGACTGAAACTATTTAACCAAGATAACACAGAAATAATCATTAAAACCAAGGGAGGGAAGAAAATTTTTACAAATGTATACAGTGTGGTCTTTGTCTCTGAAAACTCACAGAGCTACCCTCATAGATGGTAACCATGTCTGATAGGCCAGGGAAGGATTGGCAATTTTCAGACTTCCTTCCTACTCTAAGATTATTGGGCCAGTGTCAGAGACAATGACCAATCTCTTGTCAAATTGTCCCAGAAGGGTCTGGAAAGCAAAGTCCAAATCTCTGGGGAATATTTCCATCCTTATGATAAACCACAGGCTCTGTTTGTGTTTACCATATGGGTTTAGTCTTCAGTCAATGAAAAGATAAGCAGTCCCAGAAAACATATGGCATATATGCCACAATAATTTAGAGAATTATGCATTGTTTCTTCCACAGAGTCTGCAATTTAACAGAGAGTAAAAATATGAATTACCGTTTTATAAAACCTGCCAATATCAGACTGTTTTTCGGCACAAGTAGATGTATTTATTTTGTCATTCTAACAGGAGAAAAATTGCAGACCATCCAGTATAGTTGGTATACTGCAATTTTTCTCCTTTTAAGAATGGCAAAAATGTATTATTTTACCAGCCATAATATAAATCAATGTAAATCTTTTGTGCCTATGTAAGCCACCTTCTTCATACCATAAAATACAGGTTAAACAGTTTTTGCCTATTATGCCCTGAAGAAACATATGAGATAAAGATTCTATCAGTTGATGTTGATATATTCTGTTTATTTAAAAGTTTATTGAAATTTCCATTGTAGCTCAGCATGTTACAAACCTGACTAATATCCATGAGGATGCAGATTCTATCCCTGGCTTCACTCAGTGGGTTAAGGATCTGGTGTTGCCATAAACTGTGGTGTAGGTCACAGATGTGGCTCAGATGTGGCTTTGCTGTGGCTGTGGCATAGGCTGGCAGCTGCAGTTCTGGTTCCACCCCTAGCCTGGGAACTTCCATCCATAGGTGTGGCCCTAAAAAGCAAATAAATAAATAAAAGTTTATTAGCATGCAAATGTCTTTAATAATATTTTCAATCATTAAGTCCTAAATCACAAGCGTGATGTTAAATCATAATATTTTCTTCTGAATGTAAAAAAAATTCAGTTTACAAGGTATGTCTGGGTAGTATACTGGAGAAAATATGTTTGGGCACCCAAAGAGGGTGAAAAGATCCCTTTGATTTGCAATGTAGAGCAACCATCCTATTTTACAATTTTTGACTTTTCTCCTTGTCTTTATTTTTAGTCCCTATGATGTTATGTTCCCAGATGTAGGAATGTAGCTGAACGAGAGCTGCTGCTAATTATTAAAGAAAGATCCACATGAAGTCCAGATGTTAATATGTGATCATTTTTTCTATCACTAAATAGATTTCTTTCTGTGTCATGTTGAGATCAGACAAGACTCTTGGTACACTTTACCTTAATCACTTGGAGCCCTTACTTTATTTAGTTTCCACTTAGTTAATTAATCATTCTCCTATACTCTATACAAAGCTTCTATCCAGATGAAAGAGCTATTTCTGTTTCTTATTTTATTAAGGACAGTGTAATCTAGGTTTCCATAAGAAAAGAACCTCTAAAGAAAGACATTTAAGGAGTTCCCATCGTGGCTTAGTGGTTAATGAACCCAGCTACTACTCATGAGGACGCAGGTTCGATCCCTGGCCTTGTTCAGTGGGTTAAGGAGCCAACGTTGAGGTGAACTGTGGTATACGTCGCAGGCTCAGATCTGGTATTGCTGTGCCTATGGCGCAGGCCGGTGGCTACAGCTCTGATTCAGCCCCTAGCTTGGGAACCTCCATGTGCCATGAGTGCAGCCCTAAAAAAAAAAAGAAGAAGAAGAAGAAAAATAAAAGAAAGACATTTAATTTGCAATTTATAAAATTAAAATGTTGGAACTAAGCACAAAGAGAATGGAGAAAAAAACGATACAGACTACATTTTGCTAGATGTTAAATCACATGTTTTCTTCCAGAGTGGTTATTAAAAATAGAAGATCAAAACAAAACTCTAAATTAATTATGGGGATTTTGAAAGTGTCTCTGCTGGAAGAAAAAGCAGAACAACAGTAATAACAAAACAGACAATCTTTCATGGCTTGCCAATGGATCAATACGTGATCACTGTATAAAAATGTTTTTATATTTTAATTTGACATTTATTTACTGAGTCTGTACTCCACAACAATATTGCTGTTTAAATAGAGGTAACTACCACAATGCTTTCTAAGGCTAACCTCCTATTGTAAACTGGCTTATCATTATTTTTCATCCTCCTGATACATTAGTGTTACTAACTGAATACTCAGCACTAGAACACCTACATTTTAGTCTATAATTCTCAAACAAGAATAAAGTGAGATTAGAACAAAATCTAACTTGATAGTTTTTTTAATGTTAATTATCTTAAAGTTATTATGGTAACTGCCATATTATTCTTTTTTTTTTGATTCTTAGAAACAGTGAAAAACAGTTTATTAAAGCATATCTCAGTTACTCAGTAAATACATAAATTTCTTTCCATTTGTAGACAAAACTGGGTGAAGAAATCCAACAGACACCATAATTTCAATCTTTATTTCTGCTCAAACTGGTTATAATGCTACAAATCTTCCCACCAACCAAGGAGCCAAAGAGGCTGTTCATTGTCTGATTTGGCTCAAGGAATGGGAACCATTGTGTTGGCCTTTAGCAGAGTTGGTGGGAAACCAATTTCAACTGGGTCAGATTCAAACTTAGCATAATACTGATGCATCTGATTGTTTTGTATAAGAAATTGCAGTATGGAAAGATTTCATTTTGAGAGATATTTAAATGTAAACTGGCTTCAAATTATTTTTGAAGTTTCTAACAAATTTAACTCGATTTTGCCATTCCAGGCAATTTTCAACATATTTGTTCGTGCAACTTTGCTTAAAGGAAATGAGCTCAGGGAAAACTTTTGGCATTAATATGAAAAGTCACTATCTGTAGACATATACAGATTAACAATTGAATGTGGTTCACCAACTAACAAGCCAATTGCTATGAACAAAAAAAGTTTAATATCTATTATAGACTTTTGCATCATGTGACATTAAACACTAAATCTCTAACTGTAAATTACTACTTCTTACATTTTACAAATAGCCATCATGTGAATTAATCTATTAATCTGGGACTAGAAAGAAAGAAGGCCATGTACCAAAAAGAAATGAGACAGTATATCTAAAAGTTTTCTCTTTTTTCCTATTAGTAAATTGATATATTTAATGGGAATAAAAATTAGGGGGACTAGGTTTTTTTTTTTTTTCATTTATCCTAATGGCATATAGAGAAAAGGGGAAGTTATGATTAGATATTACAAAACATGAGAACAGTTTTAAACATTTTAAAATAAAGTGAAATCTTTATGAGGTTATAGATGTTTTAAAATATTTGCCCAAATAGCCATCTTTGGTATTATGCTTCATATTTCAGGAGATTGAACCTCAATCTGCATCTCAACAACATGGAGCTATCTGAAATATTAGGTTTCCTTAACGATGCCAATCTATGTCTAAAATTTAGGAGGCAATAGCATATATAGGGGAGGCTGGTAAGGAAAGCTTGGGTTCACAATCCTCCCTAACAGTGGGGTCTCTAAAAGATACTATAATATAGATGTCATAGAAACCATGTTTCAATTCACAGAATTATGATTTTTTATTATCTTTGTGGAGCACTAGAAATCTAAAAACAAAAATTAACTGGTAGATTGAAAGCACCTTGTTAAAATTACAGTTTCCTTGATTTCTCAGTTTTATAGAATCATCAACAAGGAAAAAAAATTATTTCAAGGGTGATTAGTATGCCTACCTGATTTCAGGTAGGATTATACATAGACTATCTAGTGAATGTTGTTGATGGGGGGAAAAATGGAGAAAATATATCAAATCAGTTATGATCATTTCTAGTCCCCAAAATTTCATTGTCAGAACAAGTTTCTACTGTATAGCACAGAGCACTATAGTCAATATCCCATGATAAATCATAATGGAAAAGAACATTTTTTAAAAAGAATGTATACATCTATAACTGAATCACTTTGCTGTACAGCAGAAATTAACACAACATTGTATATAAACTATATACTTCAATTAAAGAAAATTCAATGTCAGGAAATACCTTGCATGTATCATTATGAGTCTTCTTATCTATACTAATCCCAGAGCACTAAACTCTGAACAATAGAGTTGGCTCTAGAATGAGTCATTTCAATTGATTGTACAGAATATTTATAGGCCAAGGTTTTAATGCTAACACAAAAGCACTGGAACATTATTTTTTATGTCAGGGAAAAAAATGAGTATTTCCTCAAAATTTCCACTACATTACTTAGTACATTTTTTCTCAGGAACAGAAAATTAAGTGCTTGGAGTACAAAGATTAATCTACACAAATAAAGTGAAATACTAGCAATGTGGCCTTGTGAGAAGAGCAACAGTCCAAAGGTTTCCAGATGGCTCTGACTAATAAGTCATAACACTTTAGGCAAGTGAATTGGCCTCTCACTATTTTTTTAGCAATGGAATTAGAATAATAATAGTTATCTGAGAAAATTAATTACAAAAGTAATATGAATTGCAGGATCCATAAAAATATCAAATACACTGTTTTACTCAATAGCAGGATGTGGACCTTAAATTAACTACCTAATTTCCACATTAGGTATGGTATTCTGAGAAGTCACAAAGTTTTACTAAAGCATCTAGAATTTCTCCCTCCAAACTAACAGGTATAAGATAGATGGAGTCTAGCAGAACATCAGAAAGTCAGAAAAAAATAGATATTTTAATCATAACAGCTGAGAAATTAAACACTCTGTTGGTACAAAAAGCAAGGTTAATATAAAATAAATATTCAAATTTACATAAAGAATAAAAATAATATACTTGTCATTTTTTACACTTTCATTTAAAACACTTTATCAAGTTTTAGTTCCCCCCCTTCCGAAAGAGGTATTAAAAACAAAATTTCTAGAGGTCAAGAGAAAATTGTTAAAAGGAAAGAAAGTAGTTCTTACCACACATAGTTAAAGTTGGGATGGTTTAAGATGAAGAGGATGCTTTACCTACTCTCTTAATGTAGAGGGTCATTCTGAAGAGGATATAACCAATCGGTCTACACCATAGATGAAAAAACTTTAAAACATTAGCAGAAATAACTTGTAAAATTTTGCAGGGTAGGCCACAATTGAGATTATTGTACAATATTTCATTATGTGGATAATCATTGAAACAGACTGTTAAGACGAGCCATGTAACCAGCATCTTTAAAAACAGAAAACATAACTCATCTTGAATAGTCTGGCCTTACCTTTGCTAAAGCTTGGGTACTTGACCACTGACCTTTGAGATCACTTCCAGTACTTGGATTTTATAGTTTATTCTTAGGAAAAGAAATGGACATTCTTAGATTGACTGTGGTTTACAATTCCTTATTTTATTACACTTATTGTAATTCTAACACACCACTTTTTGCCAAGTTAATAGCAATATTTTAGAGGGAGATGAGAAGCTCTGTACTCAGCTTAATGCCAACTAATCATTTTAACCAGGGCAGCTTTGACACATATTAGCTATAAAATGATTGAATTTCTAACTTAGTTTAATACACAAAATAAATACTAGTGGGTTTTCATTTCTAAAGGTAAACATAATTACACGTCTGGCCAGACATAATTAAGTCTGAAAAGCTGAAACATTTTAGACAGTATTCAGAAAAAGAAATGTAATAGTACATGTTCATTATTACATGTTACATACCCTACAAAATGCCACAAAAGAGACATTTCATTTTTAAAAGATTATTGGTTGTATTAAACATGAGTTTCTAGACCATTAGGTAGAATTTGTTTCCTCGGAGAGCTGAAAGTGATACAGCCCTCATCATCTAACTGCTGATCTCTTGGTTCCCACATATTCCAGAACTAGAATTTGGCCTGCTGAGTTTTGGCAAGGCTTACATTGGTATCAAGCAAACTCCCTTCCAAAAAAGTGTTGGATAGCACTACCCTAACTCTGAGTTGTACTGAAACCCAAATGTGAATTTCCTGGAACACATATGGGAACATGTAGTCAACAGATTTCTGAAACTGCATACCAGCACTTTGCTTTGCCTCTACAAGTGCTTGCCTATCTTGGAAGAAAATCTATTAAAATCTTTTCCAATGAATTCAGAGAGAAAATACTGCAACTAAAATGGCCACTTCGCTAGCTAGTCAGCTTTAAAGTTTTATACCCTGACTTTCAGATAAAGCTGGGAGGGTGCAAAATGTTTATTATTTATCTGTGGGGGCATACTTCCAATATAGCAAAAGATTAGAGTGACATTAGCAGAATCACAATGATCATCATCATTGTTCTCTATGCATATTTCCTTAAATTCAGCCTATTAGAACGAGCTTAAGTCTTAAGACTCAAATTTGCTATTTTCTGCTTTTTCCCAATTAGAGGTCCTGCTAAATGCTGTTTTACAGTGAATTTTCTTAAACTACCAGATTAAAAGATTGGTTTCTATATATTTTAAGATTTTTTTTTTTTTTTTTTTTGGTCTTTTTGCCATTTCTTGGGCCACTCTCGCAGCATATGGAGGTTCCCAGGCTAGGGGTCCAATCGGAGCTGTAGCCACCGGCCTACGCCAGAACCACAGCAAGCGGGATCCAAGCCGCGTCTGCAGCCTACACCACAACTCACGGCAACGCCGGATTGTTAACCCACTAAGCAAGGGCAGGGACCGAACCCGCAACCTCATGGTTCCTAGTCGGATTCGTTAACCACTGCGCCAACGACGGGAACTCCTCTATATATTTGAAAAAACTCTTTTTACTTACTCATTTTCCACCACCTGCCACCCCTTACTTTCAAAGAAATTCTCTTGTTCCCTACCCGAACATATTCTTCATTCTTTAGATTTCAGACACCACAAAGTCAAGGGGGCAACTCAGCTAACTTTCTAATGCATCAAACCAATAGTCTGAGAAGGTCAGTTTAACTTGAGAAATGCTTAATCTGCTTTCCACAAGCAACAAATGAGTTTCTAGTGGATGCAGAGTATTTTACACTCTGGAGTTATTCAGCCTCTCGGGTAACCCTGGACTTCTTTAATTATCATGACAAATAAATCCTAGCAGAAAGCCTAATACACAGTAGAAAGAGGGAAGGACAAGGAAAGTTAAATACGGAAATAACTTTTCTAGAATCTGAGCAACTCCTATATATTAAAAATGATACCTCTCCTCAGAATAAAAATTATTTTAAAATAGGATCATATGTTTTCTAAATGAAAGTTGCTATGTATAATCTAAAAAACATAAGTGAATTTTTGAAGCTAATAAACTGGTTCATAGAACTGACATTGATAGAGATGAGCCTCAAAGCAAAGAATCAGGACTGACAGGCCCCTGATGAGCAAGCTAGGGAAATTCACATGAATCCAGGACAGTTGGTACAAAGTTACTGTTTTCTCTTATCACTTCTACCCCCAATGTTTTTGTTTTTGTTTTTCTTTTTACAGCCATACCTGAAGTATATGGAAGTTCCCTGTCTAGGGGTCAAATCAGAGCTGCAACTGCTGGCCCATGCCATGGCCACTGGCAATGCAGAATTTGAGCTGTATCAGCGACCTACGCCACAGCTTGTGGCAATGCCGGATCCTTAACCCACTCAGAGAGACCAGGGATCAAACCCGCATACTCACGGAGACTACATCAGGTCCTTAACCTGCTGAACCACAATGCGAACCCCTCCCCAAGTCTTTTTTTTAATGTTTTTTTACTCATAAAACGACCACCTGATAAAATGCCTCCTGATCTGAAGTAGTAGGGCAAACTGTTATTTTTTAGGTAGTTTGAATCATGTTTATGGCAATGACTATGTAACAGAGAGAGAGGGACTGTCAACATGTAGAAGGTGTGCACAGCTCAGATTCAGACAGATGTGTGCAAGTCTGTCAGACTTCCAGCAAGCCAGATAAATGTTTTATTTGGGTGAGGGGCAAAGGACCTCCTTAGACAGAGACCATTCTAGTGGATGAGAAAGCTAAGTTCAAATACTTGGCCCAATTGAAACTGAGTTGGTCAATGAGATTGATACTAAGTGTGATAGTGAGTACAATAAAGAGCCTACTGTAAATCAGATTTGCCTTCTGACTCACCTGATATATGAGCTTTAAGGAGACAGAGGCTGCAAATTGGAAAAACAAAACAAAACAAAAAAACACTAAAATATCTGTTTTGGGGGGTTCCTTTCATGGCTCAGCAGGTTAAGAATCCAACTAGTATCCATAAGGATGTGGGTTCAATCCCTGGCCTCACTCAACATGCTAAGGATCTGAAGTTACAGCCAGCTGTAGTGTAGGTTGCAAATGCCACTCAGATCTCATGTTGCTGTGGCTGTGGCCAGCAGCTACAGCTCTGATTTAACCCCTAGCCCAGAAACTTCCATATGCTGAAGGTACAGCCCTAAAAAGAAAAAAAAATTTTTTTTTTAATTGTAATAATTCAAGCCAATCCATGAGGACATACCCAATGGGAAAAAACAGTACTAAGACAATAGAAAGACATACTCCTCAGTGGCCTTGCAGCATGTTGGGGTACAGGGTAACAGCTGTACCCTAGCTCCAAGGGAAGTGGGACATAGTGCACAACTGACACTGCCTGCAGAGCAGTATTTCTCAAAAGCAATGCTATTGGGGATGTTGAGGATAGAGTCCATGGCTACCTGAGGAGGCTGAGAACTTGTTAGAGAGCATGTGTATGCTGGCCAGCATAAATCTCAGATGTAAGTCAGAAAGCCTTTGAATACAGTCAAGGCTCAAAACAGCAGATGAAAATGAGAGCCAAGGAAATACTGTTCATTTCTAATAATCCATCCATACACCCTCCTCCAGGTTGTTCTGGCCCAGAAAAACACGGGCTGCATATTTATCATACATATCAGCTAGGGCTTAGAAGCAGTTCAGGTTACAAGAACTCAGGAAAATCTGATTCTTTCCCATTTCAAAGTAGAGCAAGAGGTTTGTTAGAAGCTCATAAAAATTCACTACTTGATAAACTCATTGGCTTCATTTTGAAGCAGGGTTTAATTCAGAAAACTGACCAAAATATCAAGTGCTGTTAGCATTAATCACTACAGCTTTGTTTTCTATAAAGCTGATTTTTTGTCCTAACTTTCTGGCTTTTCATCTTGGACTTCTCAGTTTCTCCTTCCTCAGTCTTAAGCAGCCATGTACTTCAAAGCTCTGTCTTTTATCCTCAGATCTCTCTCTGTACATTTTCCCTGGGAGATCTCACCCCAAAGAGTTTCACTTAACAACATATGTGCTGACAATTTTCTTACACAGTTGACATAGTTAAGAAGCAAATCATTAAATAAGTTTTCAAATGTCAGGGGAAAAGTGAGGATTGGGAATCTGGTGAGAAGTAAAAGTAGAAGAAATTTCAGGTAGGTAAAAAAGGAAAAAAAGTGTGCTTATACCATGTCTACAATCTGTTTCAGAAGACAATTCACATGAACGTGTTAACACTCAACCAAAGAGAGGCATTTGTATTCTTTTCACCATTATAATCAGGCTCACTGTGTGTTTGGAGAAACAATCCCCAAATCTCAGACATTTTGTTTAGCCAGGAAAAATCCTTGAAGAATGAGAGAATCTCAGCCATTGCTCTGTTTTATTTCACTGGTTCAATTGTACATCTTTAATATTCCAACTGAGCAGATTCAGCAAAAGAAAATAAAAATACTGGGGTCAGAACACTTGGGAGGTAAAAGCGAAAGTCAGTGTTTAACATGCCAAATTCAGGTCCCAGAGGAAGGTCCTCCTTCTAATCATCCAATGGGTTAGAAGATTATGTACTTTTAAATCAACAGGTGTTTATCTCATAAAATCCAAATATTATACTATTTAACAACTTGCTTGGCTGCCCTTAGGATACTCAGGATAAAATAGGAGGAAAAATCGTTGTCCCAGAGGCAATGATTTCAGCTGGCTTGACCATGTTTGTGTACATATGTACAGGATAGTACAGAGGAAGACAAAGTGGAAAAGTGGTCTTTCTTGTTTTGAAAAACACTCCCTAGATAAACTGAAGACATCAACCAAACAGATGTCAACATCTGGCCTCTTACAGCACTCACTGCTCTGAAGAGAGTTCAAATCCTTCCCAAATCAGCAGGAAGATTTGGTCCTCACTAAGACCCAGAGTAGGGAAATCATAGTGCAAAATAACACCCTGCCTGCTCCATGTGTTAAGTGCCTGCAAAGACATAGGCAATGAATGGTGTCAGTATGCAAATTAGACTGATGTGTGTCTTTTATATTTACTTGAATGTATATTCATATGTAAGCAGTCATAATACTGAATTAAAGCTTAAATATACTCTAGGCAAATCACTTTTTCCTATGTTGAGCACTGGCTCATCTGACTTAAGAGAGTTATCAAATGCCAAATTGAGTTTTATTTGCACTTCCCTTAATCACTCAATGGTACGTTAAAGTTTAATATGCACTGCACTGATATGTTCAAGGCACTATGCTCTTAAATCAAGTGTGGCAGAGGCACAGAGAGAAATAAGATGTGGTTCCTACATGAAACAGACCACCATCTGTTCCAGATACAAACACTGGTCACTAACCCTAAAGCCAGGTATTCCATGATAAGTCAGAGAACAGTGGCCACAGAATACGTTGGGAGAGAAGACATTTGAGCTGACCTTGGAATCTGAGTACAAGTCTTCCCCAAGTGAGGAAGAATATTATAGGATAAAGAACAAGGATAGTCAAAGGTATGGACCCCTGAATAAAATGTATCAAAATGAAAATATTTCTTGTTCCCTTTGGCAAGAGAGGAAACAGTTTGGGGAACAAGTACAAGGGCATTTTCAGGATTGCCTGTTCTCCATTTACTCAGGGGAATCCTTAGATCCCCATAGAAATTATCTGACACACATTAAACCTGAAAAGGAAGAAATATAAATGAATAATACATATATTTTAAAAATTCAACCTCACTGGTAGTGAAGAAACACTAAATAAAAATAAAATATTTCACTTACCAAATTAGAAAATAAAAGATAACAATACTCTGATTTGGCAAGGGTCTGTAGAAAATGGACACTTGCATATCTCTTGGGAAATATCCTAAGAAAATAATCATTAACCTTCAAGAGGATACAATATTGAAGAGATTCACAGAGACATTATTTATTTAAAAAAAAAAACTTGGAAAAAAACTAAATGTCCAACAATAATAAAGAGGTTAAGTAAATTAGTATACAAACAAAATAAAATATTACAATCATTAAACACACTAGAGAAGAATAGTTAATGAGACCATTTTATATGTACTCTTTATGTTAACTAAATAAAACTTTATGTATATAAAGAGACAGAGAGCCATGAGAATACACACAAAAATAGCGGCAGCGGCATAAGTTTTATCATTGGTTTTTATGATGGTGGTTTTTGTTGTCTTTTTCTACTCATCTGCATTTTCTAAAATTTCTGAAGTATGTAATGATTTTATATCAATAAATATTGTATACCCCGCTTTACAAAAATCAGAGGCACAGTTATTGGTTCTTATATTAGGACAAGTACAAGGTACTTTATCGTAGTGAGCACAGTTTTCCTTCTGCCAATGAAAGGAAACATTTAGAAGAGGAGGAGGCCTTTGACTGTCTTCACGAACAAAAATCACTTATTATAGCACAAAGTTATTGACCTCTCTCATTTTCCTAGTCACTCCATGCAGCAAGGCTGTATGCTCCCATGTGATTGTGTGGCCTCACACACAGAATCTGCCCCACCCTTAGAACTGAATAAACAACTTCCAGGGAGTTGGCCACTCTCCAAAACTGCCCCCCACTGGACCATTTTGTTAAGGATCTAAGGGAACATATTAATTCCTTGAGGTTGCTAGGATATGTCTATACCTATACCATGTCATAAAACAGATTTTTGACCAATTAGGGGAAATTATTCAATTCTATGACATTATTTTAAAGTATTTTTAAATATAGTCAAACTCTCTGCATTACTCTTCACCATTTAACAAGCTCTGTAGTTTATTGATGAAAGAGGAAGTATGATCTCTCCCATTGGGTTTAGCACCTGACTAAGACATGTCAAGACAACATAGTGTCCTTATGTAGGAATATGGGAAAGTGAATACATGCCTTGTTTTATAGTTTAAGGAAAATATGATTTTCTTAAAGAATCTTATGTTGCCAAAAGTAAGCTTTTCTCTTGGGGGTTAGACATCCATTTTGCTAGTTCAGAGCATTTGGTTACTTTCATAGGGCAGAAGTGAGATAATGAGTATGATCTAGTTTTAAAAGATCTATATTCTTCCTACCCTTAAAGTGACAGGAGAATATAAATTAAAAAGCATAGTTTTATTCTTGACTTCAATAGTAAAAAAAAAACCATATATACAGTTTCATGAAAATGAGCTTATGGATTTCAACAAATTCCATCCGTTATGTGTACAGTGAGTTCTGCTCAAACACACATGTATATTCCTAAAAATCTTCATTATGTAAACTTGTACAACAAAAACATGAGATTTATGAGGAATATTGGTTAGTGGCATATTACTCAAAAAACTATGTTAGCATAGAAAACAAGTCTATGGTTACCAAAGGGAAAAGAGGGGGAGGGAAAAATTAGCAGCTTTGGATTAGCAGATACGAACTACTATATAAACTAGAAAAACAACAAGATCCTACTGTACAGCACAGGGAACTATATTCAATATTTTGAAACAATCTATAATGAGAAACTATTCTTTATTACATAAAAGTGAATCACTTTGTTGTACATCAACCTCATACAACATTGTAACTCAACTATACTTAATAAAAAATAATAAATTAAAAAGTTGAAACTGAAAAGGCAAAAAAAAACCTCTGTTAATTACACATTTTAAAAAGATAGAAACCACTTATATAGATGTTATACAGTGCCAGAAAAAATCCTAGCAAATTTTTGTAGATATTGACGAATTGATTCTAAAGTTTATATGTAGAGGCAAAAGAGTCATAAGAATCAACACAACAGAGAAGAAGGAGAACATAGTTAAAGGACTGATGCTACCCAACTTCAAAACTTACTATAAAGCTATAGGAATCAAGATGGTGTGGTCTTGGTGAAAGAATAGACAAACAGATCAATGGAAAAGAACAGAGA
Source organism: Phacochoerus africanus (assembly GCF_016906955.1). Taxonomy (NCBI): domain Eukaryota; kingdom Metazoa; phylum Chordata; class Mammalia; order Artiodactyla; family Suidae; genus Phacochoerus; species Phacochoerus africanus. Next base: position 36,597,232 of record NC_062545.1, read on the forward strand.
GCACAGAAATAGACCCCCATGAATGTGGTCAACTGATTTTTGACAAAGAAGCAAAGGCAACACAGTGGAGCTAAAATAGTCTTTTTAACAAAGGGTGTGAGAACAACTGGACATGCACATGCAAAAAAAAAAAAAAGAAGAAAAGAATCTAGACACACACTTCAAACCCTTCACAAAACTAATGCAATTATAGATTTATAGATTTAAGTATAAATTAAAATGAATTATAGATTTCAGTATAAAATGCAAAACTATAAAATTCCCAGAAGATAACATAGAAGAAAACCTAGATGACCTTGGGTATAGTGATGCCTTTTTAGATACAAACCAAAGACACAGTCTATGAAAGAACTAATTGATAAGCTATACTTTCTTAAAATTAAAATTTTTTCTTTTGTGAAAGACAATAATGAGAGAATGAGAAGACAAACTACACACTGGGAGAACATGCCTGATAAAGGACCATTATCCAAAATATTCAAAGAGTTCTTAAAACTCAATAATAAAAAAACAAACAACCCATTTAAAAAATGGGCCAAAGACTTTAACAGACATTTCATCAAAGATATATGGATAACAAATTAAGTATATGAAAAGAAATTCCACATCATATGTCATGAGGAAAATCCAAATTAAAATGAGATACCTTTATAAACTTATTAGAATGACCAAAATCCAAAATACTAACATCAAATGTTGTTGAAGATATGAAGCAACAAGAACCCTCATTCAGTTCTAGAGGGAATGCAAAATGGTACAGCCCCTTTGGAAGATGATTTGGTGGTTTTTGCAAATTAAAGTTATTTTTCATACAATCTAGTAATTGTACTTGTTAGTATTTACCCAACGGAATTGAAAATGTATGTCCACATAAAAACCTGCATACAGATATTTCGAGCAGATTTATTCATAAAAACTTGGAATGACTCTACATTATGGCTGCTATAAATAGTCATGCACAAATATATGTGTGATATACCTGTAAAGAGTGACAGTTTTACTTTTTCCCTTTCTACTTGGATGCTTTTTATTTCTCCCTCTTGTTTGATTGCTGTGACTAGGATTCCCAATACCATGTTAAATAGAAATGGTGAGAGTGGGCATACTTGTCTTCTTCCTGATGTTAGAAGAAAGGTTTCCAGATTTTCACCATTGTGTATGATTTTGGCTGTAGGTTTGCCATAAGTGTCCTTTAGTATGTTGAAATGTTTCCTCTATACCAACTTAAATGAGTTTTTAACATGAATGGACGTTGACTTTTGTAAAATATTTTTTCTTTGTTTATTGAGAAGATCATGTGACTTTTATTCTTCCTTTTGTTAATGTGGCCTATCACATTGATTTGCAAACACTGAACCACCCTTACATCCCTGTAGTAAATCCCCTTGACCATGGTGTGTAATCATTTTTGTATATTGTTGAATTCAGTTTGCTAATATTTTTGTTTAGGATCTTTTCATCTATATGCATCAGACATTGGCCTGTAATTTTCTTTTTTGCAGTTTTCATCTGGTATTGGTATCAGGGTAATTACTGCCTCTTAGAATGAATTTGGGAGAGTTCCTTTCCCCTCAATTTTTTTTTGGGGGGGGTTATAGTTTGAGAAGGATAGGTATTAGCTCTTCTTTATATGTTTGATAATTTCCCCTGTGAAGCCATCCAGTCCTGGATTTTTGTTTGCTGGGAGGTCTTTTTTGAGGGGTGGGGAGGTTGGTGGTGGTGGGGGGGTTGTTTTTCTGGGTTTTGTTGTTGTTGTTGTTTTTTACACACTCAATTTCACTATTGGTGACCAGTTAGTCTATCTCTTTCTGTCTCAGTCTTGGAAGGTTGAATGTTTTTAGAAATTTGTCCATTTCGGAGTTCCTGTCATGGCGCAGTGGTTAACGAATCCGACTAGGAACCATGAGGTTGCGGATTCGATCCCTGCCCTTGCTCAGTGGGTTAAGGATTGGTGTTGCCATGAGCTGTGGTGTGGGTTGCAGACATGGTTTGGATCCTGTGTTGCTGTGGCTCTGGCGTAGGCTGGTGGTTACAGCTCCGATTAGACTCCTAGCCTGGGAACCTCCATAAGCTGTGGGAGCAGCTCAAGAAAAGGCAAAAACAAATAAAAAAGAAAGAAAAAAAAAAGAAATCTGTCCATTTCTTCTAACTGATCCAATTTGTTGGCATACAACTACCCATGTTATTTTCTTATGAGTGTTTGCATCTCTGTAGTATCAGTGTTATTTCTCCTCTTTCATTTATTTTGCTTTCTTAGGTCCTGTCTCTTCTTCAAGATGACCCTCACTAAAGGCTTATCAATGTTGAGTATCTTTTAAAAAAACTAGTTCTTGGTTTCATCTTTTTTGTTTTGATTTCTATTTTATTTATTTCCTCTGAACTTTATTATGTCCTTCCTTCTTTCTTTGGGCTTTTTAAAAATTATCTGTTCTTTTTAAAATTCCTTTAGATGGTAGGTTAAGCTGTTTATTTGAGACTTTTTCTTGTTTCTTCTTTTTGGGAGGCACACTCACAGCAAGCAGGAAGTTGCTAGTTCAGAGACCAAAGTCAAGCCACAGCAGTGACAATCCCAAATCCTTAACCACTAGGCCACCAGAAAAATCCCAGATTTTTCCTATTTCATGAGCCAAGCCTATATCATCATAAACTTCTCTCTCAGAATTGCTTTTACTGGATCACATAGATTTGGGAAAGTTGCATTTCCAATTTCATTTGTCTTGGGGTACTGTGATTTTCCTATTTGATTTCTTCATTGACCCATTGGTTTTTTTAGTAGCATGTTTATTTTTCACATGTTTGTGCTTTTCTTTTCACAATTTTCTTCTTGTAACTGATTTCTACTTTCATATTGCTGTGGTCAGGGAAATGGTTTATATAATTTATATCCTCTTAAATATGTCAAAACTTGTTTTGTGGCCTAGCATGTGATCTATCCTGGAGATTAGTCCATGTGCACTTGAAAAGAATGTGTATTCTGCTGTTTTGGATTGGAATGTCCTATGGATGTCTATTAAGGCCAACTGGTCTATTGTGTCACTCAAGACCAGTGTTTCCTTATTGATTTTCTATCTGAATGATTTATCTATTGATGTGTATGGGACATTAAAGTCCCCTACCATTATTGTATTATTGTCAAATTTTCCCTTTATGTAACTGTTAATATTTGCTCTACATATTTAGGTATGCCCATATTAGCTGCATATATATTCCTGTGTATAATATCATCTTCTTGTATTGATCCTTTTTTTTGGGGGGGGAGAAGCACACATGTGGCATGCAATAGTTCCTGGGCCAGGGATCAAACATGCAACACAGCAGTAACAGAGCCACAGCAGTGACAGAAGATCCTTAACCTGCTGAGCCACTAGGGAACTCCTATATTAATCCATTTATCACTATATAATGCCATTTGTTCTCTTTTTTGTTATAGTTTGTTTTAAAATCAATTTTGTCTAAGATTGTTATCTCTGCTTTCTTGTCACTTCCAATTGCATAAAATATGTTTCCACCCCTCCCTTTCATTCTGTGCATTTTCTTTTACTCTGAAATGGGTCTCTTATAAGAAGCATACTGACTATTTTTAATCCAATCAGCCACTCTATATGTTTTGATTGGATCACTTAGTCCACTGACATATACAGTAACTAATGGTATGTATGTACTTAGCATTTTTGTAACCTGATTTACGGGCATTTTTTTCTACTTTGTCTGTTTTTTCTTCTTCTTTTTGTTTCTCCCTTTATGGTTGGATGAATTCCTTGGAGTGGTATGCATGTTTTAGTTTTTCTCTGGTTTTTGTGTATCTACAGTGGGTTTTTTAATTTGTGGTTACTAAGGGGTTCACATATGTTGACTTAGAATTATATATACTTCTTTTAAACAGATAGTCCTTTAAGTTCAGATGCATTCTAAAAGATCCACATTTTTTACTCTCCTTCCTGACATTTTGTGGGTCTGATGTCATATTTTGTAACTGTGTTTATCCCTTTACTGATTATTGTTGTAGTTGATTTTATAATTTTTTTTTTGTCTTTTAATCTTTGTACTAGCTTATTTAAGTGGTCAACCCTCAACTTGCTATATATTTGCCTTTACTAGTGGGATCTTCTCTTTCCCATAGATTCTTACTTCTTGCTATATAACCTTTTCCACTTAGAGAAGACCCTTTAACATTTCTTTTAGGGTAGGTTTAGAATTGATGAAATGTTTTAGTTTTTGCTTGTCTGAGAAGTTCTTTATGTCTCAACTTTAAATGAAAACCTTACTGGGTAGAGTATCCTAGGTTGCAGGGGTTTGTTTGTTTGTTTCCTGGCAGCACGTTGAATATATTATGCCACATTCTTCTGGCCTGCAAAAGTTATGAAGAAAAATCACCTGATAACAGGGATTTCATTGTATATAACTTTTTGTCATTCCCTTTCTGCCTTTAGAATTCTCTCTTTAACCTTTTCCATTTTAATTATAAGTCCCGAGAGTGGCAGACTGGATTAAAAAAAAAAACAATAGCCTAAAACAAGAGACTCACCTTAGGGCAAAGGACACGTATAAATTGAAAGTCAGGAGATGGAAAAATATATTTCATGCAAATGGAAAAGACACGAAAGCAGGAGTTGCAATATTCATCAGACAAAACAGATTTTAAAATGAAGGCCATAAAGAAAGACAAAGGAGTTCCTGTTGTGGCTCAGCAGAAATGAATCTGACTAGCATTGATGAGGATACCGGTTCAATCCCTGTCCTTTCTCAGTGGGTTAAGGATCCAGTGTTGCTATGAGTTGTGGTGGAGGTTGCAGATGTGGCTCAGATTCCATGTTGCTGTGGCTGTGGTGTAAGCCAGCAGCTACAGCTCTGATTCAACTGCTAGCCTGGGAACCTCCATATGCTGCTAGTGTGGCCCTAAAAGACATCAACAACAACAAAAAAAGAAAGACAAAGAAGGACAGTATTTAATGATAAAAGGACCCATTCAAGAAGATATTACACTCATCAATATATATGCCCCTAATATAGGAGCATTCAAATATATACAACAAATACTAACAGACATAAAAGGAGAAATTTATGGGCATACAATAATAGTAGGAGACTTTAACACCCCATACACAAAAATGGACACATTCTCGAGACAGAAAGTCAATAAGGCAACAGAGATCCTAGATGACACAATAGAAAAGTTAGAATTAACTGACATTTATAGGACATTACATCCAAAAAAATCAGAATATACATTCTTCTCAAGTACACATGGAACATCCTCAAGGACTGACCACATACTGGGGCACAAAACTAACCTCAACAAATTTAAGAGTATAGAAATTATTTCAAGTATCTTCTCTGACTACAATGGCATGAAACTAGAAATCAACCACAGAAAAAGAAATTAGAAAAAAACTGACTACATGGTGACTAAACAACATGCTACTAAAAAAACCAGTGGGTCAATAAGGAAATCAAATGGGAAATTTAAAAATACCTAGAGAGAGTTCCCATTGTGGCTCAGTAGAAATTAATGCGACTAGTATCCATGAGGATGCAGGTTCGATATCTGGCCTTGCTCAGTGGGTTAATAATCTGGCATTGCTGTGGCTGTAGTTTGGGCCTGCAGCTGTAGCTCTGACAGGATGCTAGCCTGGGAACTTCCATATGCCGTGGGTATGGCCCTAAAACGAAAAAAAATTTAAAAATTAATAAATAAAAATACCTCAAGACCAATGATAATAAAAACACAACCTTTCACAATGTATGGGATGCTGCAAAAGCAGTGCTTAGGGAAAGTTCACAGCAATACAGGCCTTCCCCCAAAAAGAAGAAAAATCTCAAATCAACAACCTAACTTACCACCCAAAAGAATTAGAAAAAGAAGAACAAACAAAACCTAAAGTCAGCATAAGGAAGGAAATCATAAAGATCAGAGAGGAAATCAATAAAATAGAGATTCAAAAAACAATAGAAAAAAATTCGTAAAATCAAGAGCTGGTTTTTTGAAAGTGTTAACAAAATTGACAAACCTCTGGCCAGACTTACCAAGAAGAGGAGAGAAATAACCCAAATAAACAAAATAAGAAACAAAAAAGGAGAAATCTCAATGGATACTGCAGAAATACAAAAACCATAAGAGACTACCATGAACAATTATATGCCAACACCAACAAATTTGACAACTTAGAAAATGGACAACTTTCTAGAGAAATAGAGCCCGCCAAAACTGAATGAAGAAGAAGTAGATCAACTGAACAAACTGATCACTAGAAATGTAATTGAATGTAATAAAAAAACACTCCCTACAAACAAAAGGCCAGGACCAGATGGCTTCACTGGAGAATTCCACCAAACATGCAAAGAGAACTTATCCTTCTTAAACTTTTCGAAAATGTTGAAGAAGAAGGAACATTCCCAAAGACATTCTATGAAGCCACCATCACCCTAATACCAAAACCAAAGATACTACCAAAAAATAAAATTATAGGCCAATATCTTTGATGAATATAGACACAAAAATTTTCAACAAAATTTTAGCCAACTGAATCCAGCAACATATAAAAAAGATCACACAATGTGACCAAGAGGGATTTATCCCAACTTCACAAGAATGGTTCAACATATGCAAACCAATCAATGTCATATACCACATTAACAAAAGTCAAAAACCACATGGTCATCTCAATAGATGCAGAAAAATGCATTTGACAAAGTCCAATATCCATTCATGATACAAACTCTTACCAAAGTGGGTATAAAAGGAACATACCTTAACATAATAAAAGCCATTTATGACAAACCCACAGGCAATAATACTCAGTGGAGAAAAAGCTAAAAGCCTTCCCGATAAAATCTGGAACAAGTCAAAAATGCCCACTCTCACCATTTTTATTCATCATAGTACTGGAAGTCCTAGCCACAGAAATCAGACAAATGAAAGAAATAAAAAGTATCCAAACTAGAAGAGAAGAGGTAAAATTGTCATTCTATGCAGATGACATGATAATATATATAGAAAACCCTAAGGATTCCACACAAAAACTACTCAAACTGATCAACGAATTCAGCAAAAGTAGCAGGATACAAGATTAACATTCAGAAATTAGTTGCATGTCTGTATATGAACAATGAAATATTAGAAAAGGAATATAAAAATACAAAACCTTTTAAAATCACACCCCAAAAAATTAAATACCTAGGAATAAACCTGACCAAGGAGGTGAACTATATGCTAAGAACTATAAAACATTAATCAAGGAAATTAAAGAGGATTAAAAGAAATGGAAAGATATTCCATGTTCCATGATTGGAAGAATTAATATTGTTAAAATGGCCATACTACCCAAAGCAATCTACAGATTGAATGCAATCCTTATCAAATTACCCATGATAGGAATTCTCATTGTGGCTCAGTGGTAACAAACCCAACTAGTATCCATGAGAATGCAGGTTTGATCCCTGGCCTTGTTCAGTGGGTTAAGGATACGACATTGTCATGAGCTGTGGTGCAGGTTGCAGATATGGTTTGGATCCCACATAACTATGGCTGTGGTGTAGGCCTGCAGCTATGCTCCAATTCAACCCTTAGCCTGGGAACTTCTATATGCTGCAGGTACAGCCCTAAAATGACAAAAAAAAAAAAAAAAGAAAGAAAGAAAGTGAAGGAAGGAAGAAATTACCCATGACATTTTTTTTCACAGAACTAGAAAAACAATCCAAAAATTTATATGGAACAATAAAAGACCCAAAATTGCCAAAGCAATCCTGAGGAACAAAAAACAACCAGGAGGCATAACTCTACCAGACTTCAGGCAATATTACAAAGCTACAGTAATCAAGACACTGTGGTACTGGTACAAAAACAGACATACGGCCCAGTAGAACAGAATAGAGAACCCAGAAATAAACCCAGACACTTATGGTCAATTAATCTTGGACAAAGGAGGGAAGAATATAAAATGGGAAAAAGACAGTCTCTTCAGCAAGTGGTGCTGGGAAAACTGGACAGCTGCATGTAAATCAATAAAACTAGAAAATACCCTCACACCATGCACAAAAATAAACTCAGAATGGCTTAAAGACTTAAATGTAAGACAAGACGCCATTGAACTCCTAGAGGAGAACATAGGCAAAATATACTTTGACATCAACTATACAAATGTTTTCTTAGGTCAGTCTGTCAAGGCAACAGAAATGAAAATAAACCAATGGGACCATATCAAACTGACAAGATTTTGCACAGCAAAGGAAAAAAAAAAAGAGAGAGAGAGAAAGAAAGAAAAAGACAACCTACTCTCTGTTTGGGAAAAGCATCTTAAGAACTTGTTTGGAAACCAGCAATTTCATAATTCACGAACTGTTCTACCTATCCTGGACTTGAGCTGCAACAGCTCCCAGCTAACTGGACTCGTTTCGGATTGGCCCCTATAATCCTGAATCAGTTCTTTCCAATCCTGCTACTGTTGGTCCTGAAGTCTGTTTTTTTGTAAACGGACAAGACTTCTGAGGTCTTGGTTGCTGACCTCAGCAACCAAGGACCCGAGTCCTGAGCTTTTATCCTACAGGGTTTGTCCCCATACTTATGTACAGAGGTACAGTTATACTACCCTTTAAATTTTGTTAGTTTGTTATGCTGTTTCCCTTACACACTTAAACCTCTAGAATTTAGCATTGTCAGTGAATTTAATAAAAATAGTGTTAATAAAAATAGCTATAAATATAATAGTGTTATAAAAAAGTGTTAATAAAAATACCTGTAAAAAAAAAAAAAGAAAGAAAGAAAAAGACAACCTATGGAATGGGAGAAAATAGTTTCAAACAATGCAACTGACAAGGGCTTAATCTCCAAAATATACAACTCATACAACAAAACAGCAAAAAAACAATCCAATTGAAAAATGGGCAGAAGACCTGAATAGACAATTCTCCAAAGAAGACATACAGATGGTCAACATGAACATGAAAAAAATGCTCAACATCACTAATTATTAGAGAAATGCAAATCAAAACTACATTTAAGTACTACCCCACACTGGTCAGAATGGCCATCATTAGTAAGTCTATAAATAACAAATGCTGAAAGGATGTGGAGAAAAGGGAACCCTCCTGCACAGTTGGTGGGAATGTAAATTGTTACAACCACTATGGAAAGTAGTATGGAGGTACCTCAGAAAACTAAATCTAGAACTACCATATAACCCAGCAACCCCACTCCTGGGCATATATCTAGAAAAAACTTTCATTGAAAAAGATACATGCACCCCTATGTTCACTGCAGCACTACTCACAATAGCCAAGACATGGAAACAATCTAAATGTCCATCAATGGATGAATGGATTATGAAGGTGTGGTACATAAACACAATGGAATACTACTCAGCCATAAAAAGAACAAAATAATGCCATTTGCTGCAACAGCAATGGAACTAGAGACTCCCATACTAAATGAAGTGAAGTCAGAAAGAGAAAGACAAATACCCTATGAGTCTAATACATGGCACAATGAATCTATCTAAAGAAAAGAAACAAACTCATGGACATGGAAAACATACTTGTGGTTGCCAATAGGGAGGAGGAGAGAGTGGGAGGGACTGGGAGTTTGGAGTCAGTAGATGCAAACTATTACATTTGGAATGGATAAGCAATGAGATCTTGTTTTATAGCACAGGGAACTATGTCTAATCACTTATGATGGAACATGATGGAGAATAATGTGAAAAAAATAATGTATATAAATGTATAACTGGGTCACTTTTCTGTATGGCAGAAATTGATGGAAGAGTGTAAATTAAATAAAAAAAATTTGGAGTTCCTGTTGTGGCTCAGTGGTTAATGGACCCAACTGGTAAACATGAGTTTGCGGGTTCGATCCCTGGCCTTGCTCAATGGATTGAGGATCCGGCGTTGCAGTGAGCTGTGGTGTAGGTCACAGACACAGGTCTGATCCTGCATTGCTGTGGCTGTGGTGTAGACCGGCAGCTACAGCTCTGATTGGATCTAGGGAACCTCCATATGCTATGGGTGTGGCCCTACAAAAGACAAAAGACAAAAAAAAATTAAAAGGAATCATTCCATCTTTTTTATGGTAGAGAGGAAAGAGAGGAGCTAAACAGAAGCCAAGTATAATATGGAAGGGAGGAGCAGAAGAAACGTTAAAGATTTCAAAATTTAGACAGTAAAGTTTATCTAAGGGGAAATACTAAAGAATTTATCAATTTTTCACCTTGAAAAGATGGATAATAATTATCTTTATATATAAATAAAGGATAATAATCTGTGTGTTTCTTTTCCATTGGGAGACAAAATGGCAACAAGAAAATTATATTTCAGGAAAAGGAAATTATTTTAGATATGAAGAATATATTGACTATAAAATGATTAGAAACTAAAAATATTTTCTTGTGATAAGTAAGATACCATAGGAAATGGACATCAGCTGTCCTCATTAGGTGTCTTAGGTAATGCTGACAAAGTTTAAGTAATATGGCTCTAGAAGCTTTTTCTATTGCTAAGGTTTCCCAACATATCTGCATTATGTTCACTTGGCTTTCAAATTGTGGTTATATTTTTAAAGTATAATAGTAACCTCAAATTCAGTTATCAGAATTACTATTAAGTAAAAAAGAAAGCAATCATACACTCAAAAGCCTATATACATGACACTTTATTTTCCACATTCTGTAATCCATTTACCTATAAAATGGTCCTCATTGGAAAGTAGGTAAGAATAATCTTTTATAATATATTTGTTAGGATTCCAAAAATATTTTTAATATAGCCATTCCTCCTGTGTCTAATGTATTTAGTTTCAGTAGCCATGGATAAAACCTCAAAAAGTGTTGGATTTTGCAGATTCAGCACACTTTAATCTTAGAATCAAAAGGACAGCCAAGAATCTAATTTTTAACCTTAGAACTTGGAGTTGAACATAGTATTCAGAGTTAAACACCAGAAAAATCACTTCCCTAGAGCAGGACTTCACACCATTACTGTTTTACCCAGAAGAAGATGAAAAGTCTGTGTTAACTGATACTAACTGAATAGATGATTATTTGGACTGCAAATAAAAACACATGTTTACAGCCACTGTGTCTAATTTTGCCTATTAGGGTCCACAAGTATTTAAGATGATTGTCATTGGCCAAAGCCATAATGTGTCTTCCTTTGCATCATGATCAGAGGAATTAAATTAAATTAAAAATTCAAATACAAAATATTTTAACTCTCACATTTAGGTAACTAATGCAAAGTTTTTCCTCTTTAGAAAAATTAGTTGAATGTTCTTACATATCTTTCCCATCTCAATAACATTAATGGGGTTTTCTACTTGGCTTTCATTATGTCTTAAAAAATGATGACACCTTTTATTCAAAATTACTTTTTTCTCATTAATATTTTAACATTCTCAGAACCTACTGGCTTATAAATAATAGAAGTGCAATGTAGTGCAATGTCTTCTAAGAAATTTCCAATATCAGGGACGCTTTGAAAGGTGCACAATAAAGCTTTCACTAATTCTCTATGCCCCTAAAACAAAATATCCCAGTATATTGGACAATAAGCTTCTCCTTTCCTCTACAATTAGATAATTATCTCAAACTCACCATACTAAAACAGGATGCCAGAAACTCATGTAAAAGCATATTATCCATTACTTTACAGGGAAGAAAAGAGGGGAGAGGGTGGATGGCAGTATGTATTTTTGAGGGCCATTTATCCACTTATTGTGTCCTCCCTTCTTGTTATATCAGTATATGATCTCTACATTGTCTTATTGGTGCCAAATATAGAACAATAAAGTGTTCTACAAAGTAACAGTGAAAAGAGATACATGCTTTTCACTTTGGATAGCAAAAACATAAAAATTATGCAAAAATTAAGCATAGAGATTGTCTCATATTTGCATTGACCAAATAAAATGGTGATTAAAAGTTCAAGGTTTGGAGTTAGATAAATCTATTTTTCAATCCCAGGCATTTCACATATGAGCTCTGTAAATTTGGGCAAGTTACTTAATTTCCATAAATCTCATTTTTATCTTCTAAAAATGGAACTAATAATAGTCCCTAATTCAGTTAGTGACATATTTATTCTTTCATTAATTTATCCAACCAATATGTATGTGCAGCACATACTAAGTGCCAAACACTATAACACTTTCAAGAAAATGAAGACAAACAAAGCAGCTAAAAATCTCAGCTGCTATTAAGTTTTATTCTAATGAGTGTATAAGGCAATAAACAATAAACTAAAAATATACATACAAGACAATATAATAATCATATTGCCAAAATAAAATTATGTAAAACAATCAATCAAGTTCCTGGAACATTATCAATGGTCAACCAATATTAACAATAGTTATTATTCCTAATAAGAGACATCTAGGTGATAGTACTTGTAGCTTTTACCCATATCACCCATCAAGTGGAGGGTCTAGGCCAGCAGAGATAAGCCCAAAAGCTACCACTCCCATCCAGCACCCTGCTCCTAAAACTGATGTTACTCGGAGGTACAAGCTCCAGAGCAGAGGTGCAGAAATACTGCCCGGCGAGAAAGGCAGCTCGTAAGAACAGACAGCTCTAAAGTTCTGCCCAAAGGAATTAATTTTATTTAGAACACAATGTGGAGAAATTCAAGCCTAATGGTACTCTTAAAAACAACAGAGGTTTTGGTGATAAGCAATTAAGAGGAAACACATAACTTCATGAGAATAAGCTAAACCAATGACCAGATAATTTAATCACATTCACACACTATAATAAAACTGTCAAAAGCAAAAAAAAAAAAGAGAATATTTTGAAAATGGCAAGAGAGAAGTGACTTACCACATACCAGGGATCCTCAATAAGATTTACTGCCTATTTCTCTTTAGAAATATTGGAGGCCAGGAAGATTGATATAGTCCAAGTGTATAATGATAGAAACTACCAAACAAGAAGTCAATACCAAGCAAGTTGTCCCTAAAAATTAGGAAGAAATTAAGACATTCTCAGATAAAGAAAAGCTAAAGGAATTTTTTTACCACTAGGCTTGCTCTGCAAAAAATTCTAAAGAGAGTACCTCAGATTGAAAGTCATTAATAACTCAAAGCTGTATAAAGAAATAAAGACTTCCAGGGAGCTCCCATCATGGTTCAGCATTAAGGAACCCAACTAGTAAAATCTCAAAGAAATAGAAAATCTAAATGGATCTATAACTTGGAAGTAGACTGAATTAGTGATCAAAAATCTCTCAACAATGAAAAGCCCTGGACTTTGTGGTTTCATTGGTAATTCTTCCAATTCTTTCATTTAAAGAAATTCCAACATCGATTATCCTCAAAATTTTAAAAAATATTTAATTAAGAGGAGGGGACACTTTTTAACTCATTCCATGAGACCAGCATTACCCTGACACTAAAGCTAGATAAAGACAGAGCTGTACAGATCAATATAACCTATAAACATTGATGCAAAAAATTTCAATAAAATTTAGCCAAACTAAATATTATCAGTATATTAAAAACATTATTCACTAAGACCAGGTGATATTCATTCTTGGAATGCAAGGATAGTTCCATATGAAAATAAATCTAATATACCACATTAGCAGAATGAAGGGAAAAAAACACACAATCATCTTAATTGACACTGAAATAGCATTTGACAAAATTCAACACTCTGTCATAACGAACACACTCAACAAACTACCTCAGCATAATTAGAGCCATAAGTGAAAAACCCACAACAAATATCATACTCAGTAGTCAAAGCCTGAAATGATTACCTCTAAAATCAGGGAAAAGGCAAAGATGCCTGCTTTTGCCACTTCTGTTCAAGAGAGTACTAGGAGTTCTAGCCAGAGAAATTAGCAAGAAAATGAAATAAAAGTCATAGAAATTGGAAAGCAAGAACTAAAATGATCTATTTGCAGATGATATGATCTTATATATAGAAAATGCTAAAGATTCCACTGAAAACCAGTGGTTGAATGAATTCAGAAAAGTACCAGGATACAAAGATCAATTACACTACATGCAACAATGAACAATCTAAAAAGGAAATTATAGGAGTTCCTGTCGTGGCTCAGTGGTTAACGAACTCAACTAGCATCCATGAGGATGTTGGTTCCAATACCTAGCCTTGTTCTGTGGGTTAAGGATCTGGTGCTGCCATGAGCTGTGGTGTTGGTTGCAGACAAAGCTCGGATCCTGTGTTGCTGCAGCTCTGGCATAGGCCTGTGTCTACAGCTCTGATTGGACCCCTAGCCTGGGAACCTCCATATGTCATGGGTGCAGCCCAAAAAAGACAAAAAAAAAGACAAGTAAATGAATAAATAAATAGAAAAGTATAAAAACAATTCCATCTACAATAGCATCAAAAATAAAATAAAATACTTAGGAATGAACTTAACCATGGAGGTGAAAGCCTCGAGCAAGGAAAACTACAAAGCATTGCTGAAGGAAATTAAAACATAAATAAAAGGAAACCCATTCCATGTTCATGAACTGAAAGATTTAATATTGTTAAGAGGCCAATACTACACAAAGCAATCTACAAATTCAATATAATCCCAAACAAAGTGCCAATGATGATTTATTACTGAATAGAAAACCTATCCCCAAATCCATATGGAGTATTAAGGGGCCCTAAATAGCCAAAACAATCTTGAAAAAGAAAAATAAACTTGGAGGACTCACACTTCTTGATTTCAAAACTTAATATAAAGCTAGTCATGTGGTACTGTACTAACAATGTGGTGCTAACATAAAGACAGGCATGTAGAACAACAGAATGGAATAAAAAGCCCCCACATAAACTTCCTTATATACAGTCAAATATTTTTTGACAATGGTGCCAAGAATATCAACAGGGAAAGGACAGTCTTTTCGATAAATGGTTCTGGGAAAACTTGATATTCACATGCAAAGAATGAAGTTGGACCCTTGCCTAACATCATATACAAAATTAACCCAAAACTAATCCAATACCTAAATATAAGACCTAAACTGTAAAACTCTTAGAAGAAAACATAGAGCAAAACTTAACATTGGATTTGGACATGATTTTTTGGATATGACACCAAAGGCTCATCAGTAAGAGAAAAAATTGACAAATTGGACTTCATGAAAAATTTTTAAATGTGTACATCAAAAGACAGTATCAACAGAGTAAAAGGGGGAACCCCTTTTACTCTGTTGGGAGAAAATATCAGCAATTCACATATCTGACAGGAAATTCAAATACAGAATATACCGAGAACCAAAAGAAAAACAACTATTTTTAAAAATGAGCAAAAGACTTGAATAAACATTTCTCTGAATAAGATATACAAATGGTGAAAAGCACATGATAAGCTGACCAACCTCAATAATAACTAGAGAAATGCAAATCAAAACTATAATGAGATAGCACCCCACACTCATTAGGATAACTACTATCGCAAAATCAGAAAATAGAAAGAGTTAGGATGTGGGGAAATTAGAACACTTGTACACTTTTGGAAGGACATTAAAATGGTATAGCTGCTATGTTAGTATGGCAGTTCCTCAAAAAATTAAAAATAGAATTACCATATGGTCAAGAAGTTCCACTTTGGGGTATATACCCAAAAGAACTGAAAGCAGAGACTCAAAGAAATATTAGTACATCCATATTCATAGAAGCATTATTCAGCTAAAACATGGAAGCAGCCCAAGTGTCCACTGACAGAAGAATAGATAAGTAAAATGTGGTATATACCTACAATGGATTATTATTCAGCCTTTCAAAAAGGGAATTCTGACATATGTACAACATAGATGAAACGTGAGGACATTATGCTAAGTGAAATAAGCCAAACAGAGAAAGACAAATACTGTGTGGCATTACTCATATGTGGAATTTTTTAAAAAGGCAAATATTGTGTAATTCCATTTATATTAGGTACTCAGAATAGTCACGATCAGAGACAGAAAGTAGAATGGAGGTTGCTGGAGCTATGGGGAGAGGAAAATGAAAATATTGTTCAATGAGTATAGAGTTTCAGCTTTACAGATGAAAACAGTTATGAAGATGGAAGTAGCAATGGTTGCACAACATTATGAATGCATACAATACTACTGAACTATACACTTAAAAACTGTTAGGATGGTAAATTTTGTGTTATATGTATTTTACCACAATAAAAATTGAAAAAAGTACAAGTGTCTTAAAAAAAAAAAAAGGACAATCCAGCTGCATTGTGGATAATGGATTATAAGAAGGCAAGAACAGGTATGGGAAATCACTTCTGATTTGCTAGAGCTGGGTGTTATTGAACACAAAAGGCATAAGTTTACATATATGAACATATATGTTTACATATATGAACACATATTCATTGCCCCGACAATGTAAACTATTTTAAGTAGAATGAATGAGGCTGAGTTTCAGGGAGGAAAGAGAGTTAAGGCCCTTCTCTGGGGCCATAACTGGAGAGAAAAGTGGTGGACAGCAGAATCCCTAGAAATGGTTTGGGGAAATCTATGCCTGGTTTCCTAAATGAAGACTAAGGAAGTAGAAACCTCATGGAAAAGTCTCTCACTAAATAAAGAAAAAAGTATGGCTTCAGTAATATTTAAAAACTTAACCAGCGCTATTTGCAAGTGTCTCCCAGATGGTCCCACATTGCAATGTCATGGCAGCAGTAGAAACGGCTGGAAATTACCCTCTATTGGAAGGTAGTTAAGCAGTCTTGGCATCCAGCAGTTAGAGAGTGACAGGTAAAATGTAGCAAATGCACACACAAGCATTATGCTACACTTAGAAGAAATAGGTCATATAAACAAACAAGTACAATGATGGATCTTAAAACAACAAGCTTTAGGGAAAACTTAGGAAACCTGAATGAGATCTACAAACCTACCCTTTATACACTACTCATCCATTCCCTAATTATCAAGACTATGGAAACTCTTTGAATGCTTCCTTTTCCATCAATTCATTAAATGGAACTTAGCTTCCTATTATGTACCAGCCCCTGGACTAAGTGCTGGCTATTCTGAGTTGAATAAGACATATTGTATACTCTTCAAGAAGCTTAAAATCTAGTAGCAGAGGCAGAGAAGTATACAGTCAATCACAATGCAACTGAGTAAGTATTAGCATTTATTCATTCTCCTTAACCTTTTCCATCTTTTTCCAGGTGACATGTCAGTTTAGTAACTGATACAAAAAAATTTCACACTTGGGAGGCACCATATTAGTGCCTACGAACGCAAATGGCTATAATAGCGTCTAAGTATGTCAACCAAGTGAGCAATGCCTTATACATTATCTCTTAGACAGCTGAAACTCATTAGTTGTCTTGGGCAGTGCCATGAAATATGTCCTCCACCTAAACATGAACAACAGTAGGTCCTGACCTTAGTCAGAAAGCAGACAACCAAATGTCCTGAGTGCTATCCATCTGTGGTATTCACTACAACAAGAACCACTTCAAAAAACAATTTGCGGCATTTGATAAAATAGAAGGTGCTGGAGGGAAGAGGCCATCAGTTTGGTGAAATTAGATCCAGCTGCAAGCCACTCAGGCCAGGGCTATCTGTAAATCGCTTTTTTTTCCCCTACCCTGTACATTATAGCAATCTACTACAGATCACAAGAGCACAGCCAAAAGCCATATGTTTGGCATCATGTGGACAGCATCTGGTATTTTTTAAGACACAACTAAAAATGTTGAAAACACAATAAAACAACTGTCATTCACTTAATGCTTGTGCTTATATTTCAGCTCATGGATGGTTTTATGACAAATAAACAGTTGTATAAAGTCTCAGTTTAGTCACCTTCCTTTATATATTTCTTTCCTTGTTGAATTACACTTTCATCTCTTCTTATGGCTTGGTCCAAGTGCACTTTTGTATATGTGCATGTGTGCTACTGTAAAAGGTGAAACATTGCTGTATGAGCAGAATGAAACTGTCTTTTAAGGTAGATTCAGCCAAGTAGTCCACATGATCATAAATATGATTTGTACTCAATTCTGTTTACTAAAAGTCAGTAGGGGTCTGGCTAATATGTTTCATAATGTCTAGCATTCAGACTTATATTGGAGCAGTAAGGGAGAAACATATGTGGCTGGCACTTGGGAAAGTGGACATGGGCAATTTTGCTGGCCATTCTCAATGATAAATGAACTATCATTCCAGATCAAGTCTACCCTCTTATTTAGAAACTCATTTAGGTATTCTGACAAGTATACCTATTAATAATTGGTAGCCCCAAAACAGCTTATGGAAACGTTGGAATAGTAGTAAACCTCTTAGTTATTCGTTTAGGAAATCACTTAACCTTTTGCTAGAACAAATTAATGACACTGACTACTTTACATCTACTTTGAGTCTGTCTGTACAATAATGCTGTTAGCTTTAAAAGTCTAAAGTTAGCTTTCTCACTTTGGATGCTCTTTCATAAAAAGGGTAAGGATACTAATTGCCTTTGAAAGCATTTCATGTATTACTTCATATGGTAAAGATAGCAATGTTGCTATGACAAGTTTTTAATCAGAAAAAAACAAGGTTAAAAAATAGCAACTTATGGAGTTCCTGTTGTGGCACATCGTAAACAAATCTGACTAGTATCCATGAGGATGCAGGTTCAATCCCTGGCCTCACTCAGTGAGTTAAGGATCTGGCGTTGCCATGAGCTATGGTGTGGGTCACAGACGTGGCTCGAATCTGGCGTTGCTGTGGCTCTGGCATAGGTCAGCAGCTGTAGCTATGAATAGACCTCTAGCCCGGGAACCTCCATATGCTGTGGGTGAAGTCCTAAAAAAAAGCAAAAAAAATAGCAACTCAGAGTTCCCACTATGACACAGTAGGTTAAGGATCTGGTGTTGCTGCAACTATGGTGTTGATAGCAGCTGAGGCTCAGATTTGATCCCTGGCCCAGGAACTTTCCATATGTTGTGGGTGGATATGAAAAAGAAAAAAAAAAAAAGACCACTAATTTAAAAACAATTATTTATAATTTACTACCTATTTTTATTTATTTTTTATTTTTTATTTATTTTTTCCCATTTCTTGGGCCATGCCCGCGGCATATGGTGATTCCCAGGCTAGGGGTCAAATCGGAGCTGTAGCCACTGGCCTACGCCAGAGCCACAGCAACACGGGATCCAAGCCGCATCTGCAACCTACACCACAGCTCACAGCAACGCCAGATCCTTAACCCACTGAGCAAGGCCAGGGATGGAACCCACAACCTCGTGGTTCCTAGTCGGATTCGTTAACCACTGCGCCACCACGGGAACTCCAAATTACCTATTTTTAAATAAGTGATTTATTTAGAGATAACTGAGTTAACGAATTTAGTAACTAGTGAAAGCATAAGTCCAAATTATGAACACTTAATTTTAGTTATGAGTTAAATAACTAAACTACTAAAATTATTTTCTAGTTTTTCTCCCTCTAAGATTTTCTACTTTCTGTTAAGAACCTATCCTAACTAATCCTACTTTTTTTTTTTGTACCAGCTCCTAATGAATTCTGCCAAAGTCTTTTTTTTGGATGTGAAATCCATGTGCCCCTAGACCAGCCCACACCCTAGCTACTCTCCCAAATAAATCACAGTGAAAAAAGTAAATCTGAAGTATGAAAAAGTGATTGAAGAAGTCAAATAAATACAAATGTGGTATACTTTGATTTTTGTATACTTTAATATCTAGTGTACCCTGATTTTGGAAATTACATGTAAATCTACAGAGGAGAGTTGTTTTTTTTTTTTTTTTTTTCCCTTGGCCTCACCTATGGCATAAGAAAGTTCCTGGGGCCATGTTTAGTAGTGTTACCATATGACTAAAATAAAAGTGTTTGCTGCAAGTAGAGAATGTCATATCTAATCTTGTTGCTTCCCACCTTTATGTTCCCATACACTTCATGTATACACTAATTGTAGTACTTACCAAGATGAATTACGATGAGCATTAAGAGACTATTAATTATTCTAGTGCCAAGGCCATGTCTTATTCATCTTTGTGCCCCTAGTATCTTTCCTACTCAAAGAAGCTAACCGGGGGGGGGGGGGGGGGTGGCGGGGGGAAGAGGTGTTGAAGGAAAGAATGAGTTATTTGAAAACGAAAGGAAAAGCCAGTCAATTTGGAAACTGTTTCTCTGATGTACATAGTCCAACTATTTAACCTATTTAAAAATAAAAACACTAATCTGTTTAAGGCTCTTGCCTACCTGCAGCATAGGCTCATTAAAATGACAGAACATGGTATACAGGAATAAGTGTACACTCACTGATACAGTGTATAGGAATGGATCCAAAGAACAGTGAAAATTGACTAATGGAACTGAGGACTACTATGGTTTTTTTTTTTTTCCTTCATTATGTTCTAAGTGGATAGTCTAATATAATCAAATAGTATTGGGCATATGTAATAAGGTACTTTGCCACTTCAACTCAAACAGCTACTGCTGGTTTGAGAAGAGAATGAGGCGTTGCCGCAGACTGACAATATTGACAACATCCCCCCCCCATAAGAATTTTCTCCCTTCATCTGATTTACTCTGGAAATTTGTTCTATAACTGGTAGACAGTGAAGTGTGACTGAAGTAGATTTCACAAGTAGGAAAGATAAAAGTTTGTGTTTCGTATTTGAGCTCTTATTATTAAAGGGTAGATGGCCAAACAGAAATTAATGAAATTTAATGTAGATCATGTGCATGGTAAAAAAAAAAGAAATCAGATTGCACAGAATGGTTTAAAAATCTCACTCCCCAGGTAAAATCACTTTTACCTTTAATAAAATCCTATATTTCAAAAAAAATGTATTTAAAC
Organism: Phacochoerus africanus; assembly: GCF_016906955.1. NCBI lineage: Eukaryota > Metazoa > Chordata > Mammalia > Artiodactyla > Suidae > Phacochoerus > Phacochoerus africanus. Next base: position 36,617,997 of record NC_062545.1, read on the forward strand.
TGCAATTTCTTGTTTTATGAGTTTTAGGCATTATCAATTTAATTTTAGTTATATAAATGTTTATTAGCTTATTTACAAAACTATCCCTTCTCCTTCTTCCCAATATGGGAAGTGGGTGGAATGATCATGAGGGTGGGATGATGGGGTGGGAAGGCCTACGAGTGGAAGAATATGTAGTAAATGGCACCAAGTGCAGCATTTTGCAGGGATGCCAATTAAAAACTCAGCCAACTTGCCAAAGATATCGTCAATACAAAGAGGAAATCAGAGGGAAAGATCCTGAAACAAAATCAACAAAATAGAGCCTTGGAAAGCCCAGTCAAGAGAAAAGATTAGAAGCAATACTAATCTTTTAGGAAGAGGTGGAAGGGAGGACAGAGACAGATGCAGTTTCTATACCCACAATAAACCCTGGCAACTCTTACGGAGATCAGAAGTGGGCAGGAAAACCAGCAGAAAAACTACAGTAAACCCTTAAAAGAGTTAAGTTTTTTTTCTTAAGTCATTTCAATTTTGTAATAATTTATGAAAAATATTATGTCAGAAACATTGTAAAGTCTGTTACCAAATAGCCAGTTATCCTGGTGAACCCTAACATTTGGGAGCCCTGGGGCAAGAATACAAATGGAAGCCAACATACTATATTCTATATATTTAAAAGTTATAAATCAAGGCAACTTTTAAATAAAATATATTCCATCTGCTTACTTTGACAAATATAACTTCATAATAGATAAAATTTACAAAGCTATACTTTATTATGTATGACTACAAGTCAGCAAAATAACAAATATAATAAGTAGTATAGTTGTATAAATGGTCTGTGGATGGACTAAGTAAGAAAGAAAATCTATAAATTATTAATTTTTTAAAAATCATTTTTCTTACCTTCATTTCAACAAAATCACTATTACAGTGATATAGTCAAGATTTTGTACTATTTTGAAAGTAATTATTTAAAAGTTAAAAACAAAATATCAAAATATGAACACATTTTTATAAATTAAGGTAATTTCAAAAATAAAAATATTAAAATTATCTTACATGCATATTTTCAAAAACATTTTCTTTTAAAGTATTCAAAATTATCTATTGGAAGTGAAGGGCAAAATACAAGTTACAATTTAAATAATGCTGAAATTTTATTTGAAAGTGTTATTAAATACATTATTTTAATTAAAATGAAACTATTAGCAATTCTACTACTCGATATCAAGTTAATCATAACTGATATCTTGCTTTAGGCGTATTACATGTATAACCTTCATATATAGAAATTTAAATATAAATTGCTAAATATTGCACAATCTCCAGCTGCCTCAGACAATGTTGTAAATATGATGCTAATTTGTGGTACCTTCAGAATCAAAATGAAACACAAAAGCAATCAAAAAAATACACAGATTTTATATATATATATATATGTTAGGCACTACTGGCAAGTGAAATTTGCTAACAAGGACTGATTTCATTCAGGCTAGGAAAGATTTAATGAATTAATTTATCTAATTAAGTGTTTCTTCTACTCAAATGCATAAGGGAGGTGATAGCTAACACTATGTTGGTAATTATAATGCAATACAGAAGTGTATCAAATCAACAGGTTGTACATCTTATACAATGCTATTTATAGGTCAATTAGCAGGGGAAAAAGTTTTTCCCACACCCTGAAGCCATACCAATCAGTCCGTAAAGAACATCAGCACAGTCCACAAACTAAGCACATTCAGATATGTTTTGTTTCAAGTTCAGAAAGCAAAAAGAAAAAGGAAAAGTATTTCTCTGGGACCTGAAAAATGTTAGTCTTAAGAGTGGATTTTCATATTTAAGGTTCCTGGTTGCTGTATCAGACCTGACCACTGGATCATGTGTAACAGAGATGCCCATGTGTACTTTAATAAATTGTGTTAGGAGGGGGATATTGAGTCAACAACTAGATCTCTAAAACAGTGTGAGGGCTAGGGCAGAGGGCCCTCTTGCCTAGTTCTAAAGGTGGTATTGCTGGCAACAGAAATGACTCAGATGCCAGAAAAGGTCCTAAAAGCAACAACAGAATTGATACCATTAATAACATTAACCCTCAAAGGCTCCTATGTTATTCTTATCATTATGTCAGGGCAAGCTAAAAAATATTAAATAACGTTTATGAACTTTACAAATTCAACAAACCTTAGACTGCAACTTCATGTCTGTGAAGGCCACATGGCCTGGATACCAGATGCACTGAAATCAGTGCATAACAGGAGCTTAATAAATACTTATAAAATAAATATTGTGCCTACTACACATTATATAACAAGCTAGCACTAAGACGGGGGTGGCCCCTGCCCATGACCTAGTAGAGACATCTGAAACAAGATTTACATGGCAGAGCAGAATGGATCAACTTCAATCTTTTAAATGACTTTTTTTTTTTTCTTTTTAGGGCCACACCCACACATATGGAAGTTCACAGGCTAGGGGTCGAATCCGAGCTACAGCTGCTGGCCTACGCCACAGCCACAGCCACATGGGATCCAAGCCTCGTCTGTGACCTACACTGCAGCTCACCGCAACACCAGATCCTTAACCCACTGAGCGAGGCTAGGGATCGAACTTGCATCCTCATGGATACTAGTTAGATTGCTTAACCACTAAGCCACAATGAGAACTCTAATCTTTTGAATGACTTCTGTGACAGCTCAACCTAAAGCAGAGAGAACCCCTTCCACCATGACCAGCCTTAGAGTCAAAAGCAGTGCCATTACTCATTACTAAACTCATGGATGGGTTCTGGGATGGGTTCTGGATTAAATCAGTACCAGATCTGAAGTCTCATTATTTCAATTCAATACACAATTTAAGAGCAGTCCAGTGAATCTGGGAGAATGTGTTTCAGTACTATAATAGCCTTATTCCAGCTTCAGCATGGACTTTGGCTACTACTCTCTGTCTGCTCCCACGCTTAAATCAACTGCCAGTCTCTGTTCCAAATTGGAGTTGTGCCATAAGTATTTCCCCTAGCAATGAATCACTTCGCCCATGACTTTAGGGGTTGGTGGCACAACCTATGAACTCAATCTGGAGGGTGCATCATTTGAAACTGGTAATGAAAATGGGTTCAGTTCATCAGCTGCCAAGCTTTGATTGAAATATTTGAATCCATCCATCCAAATTTCAGATAATTTATAGGGACTTTATAAAAAGAAACAGAAAAATAAAGATTGCTACAATAAAATGAAACACATTTTTGGAAAATGCCTACTTTTGTAACTGTCAAAGATTATAGTTTTCATGGAATTATGCTATAATTCTTTTGATTTTTCCTTCTCCAGAAATATCACATGTACCCAGACTGCCAGCCCAGGTAATTACATGAGCATGTCAACTCATTTAATGACAACATGGAGCTTTTACCAGTTATGAGTAAATAATGTATTTGTACAACTGGAAGTGATTTGCAACAAATCTGACTTATCAAGCAATACCAAGTTTAGCACTGATAAATATTATAAAATGTTGGATGGACTTCAGACCACATTGGTTGGAATAAACCAATGTAGGTTTCAGGGCAAGCAGAGTAACATAACAAAAATAAAGAGCATTAAATTGACCTAAAAGGTCAACCTGACAGCACTAGAGGCCAGGATCTCATCTTTATTCCCAAGGCACATACAATGTAGACCTCAGGCTCTAGTATTAGTAAAATCTCCTCCAGCATTCTTCTGATAAACTTAGCCATTTTCCATGAAAGAACACCTTAAGAAGAAAAAAAGGTAGTCTCCACCTCATCATTTAAGATTTAACCTTAAAGTTTTTCAACAAAAGAACTGTTACGGGAACCTCCACTTTGGGTTTCATGCATTTGGGGCTCCTTGAAGACAGACTGTCTCTTACCTGTACAATTCATGTCTTGCACAGAGAGGATGGTACAAAGCTGGTGCTCTGCCTATGCTCAGTGATGGATTTATTACTATAACTGATAATATTTTTCAGTGCTACATTTTTTATTTTTTAATCTCAATACATAAGTTAATACTGGTTTGGCAATGACCATAAACAGACGAGATATTGAAATGCCAATTATTTATCTACAGAAAAAAAAAAAGCTCCCTGAGACATAACATAGTGTAGTAAAATAAAATGTTTATTTCTTCTACATTTAATATAAGGTCAAATTCTTTTAAGTTTCTATATAAAATGTATTTCTGTTTACAACACTAGTAGCTAACCTCTGCTGCTTCTTTATTCACTCACTTATACACTAACTTCTTCCACAAAGAATATGAGATGGATTTGCTTTTCTTCGGAGGAATATAGCTTTGACAATTAGGAACAATATTTTCAAATTGTCACATAAATATGTCTGACATTCTGCATTCTATGGATTTTGTTGTGTGCATACAGCTCTGATCCTCTTTTTCTGGACTTTAGGTTCATCCCTTCAACGTAAGATTAACAACTCTTCCCTGTTTTATGTACCCAGTGTGCTCTGGGCAATCTATCACAACGAGAATGAGTCCTGAAGCACCATGATAAAATATCTCAGCATCATAGTTGTACCTTATTCAGGGATAGAGTATTTAAGGAGAGTACATTATTTTTGTTTTGTTTCCATCTGTAGTGGTTGAAATAAACTTAAGTTAGAAAGAAACTCAAGGGACATTTTAACTTTAATGGCCCTTGTATGTGGAGTTATAGCTAAATATAAAACTACAAAAACGAAGTTGGTGTACCATGGTTTTATGGTACTATAACAATTACCTGGGAATTGCATCCATGCTGGGAAGCTCCACAAGTGATCAATCATCTCAATCATGTTGGGCTGCTCAGCAGAAAAGCACTAAATGAATGTATTAAAAAAACTGTATCTATGTAAGGATCCACTAGAAGCCAGCTGACAAATGCTTAAATGGCAAGAAATACAAAAGAATCATAAATAATGGCGCCTATCATTCATGCATACCCACTCCTACCTACATTCCAGCAGATTGACAACTAGAAATATTTTGGTGGAAAAGTTTTTTTTCTTTGAAAAAAGAATGAGATTATTTGTAGCACTCAGACCTTGAGGGTGCTGGGTACAGCCAAGGCTGCAGCTAATTTGGGGTTTCAGATGGAAGAGCATCCTCTGGTTATTTCCTACCACTTCCCTACCCCCCACTTGAAGGAGTTCTTAAGCAAATGTTTACCTTGTCATCATGTGTAACTTGGGCAATATGTTCCAAGTATTATGGGGTTATGTGCTCCCCACTGTGGGTTACTCACAAAATTTCCTGTAGTTGTGCAAAGCAAGTTACTGTGAAGGTTCTCCAAGGTTCTGGTTGACTTATGTTTGGAATAAGTCTTTTGTTGTTATTTGCTTTCTGACAGAGGGACTGGAAATTGTCTGGACTTTGGAACTGATTTTGTGATGTTTGGATAGTACTCTTAAAGTGAGTGGTGTGTTAGCATGTGGTTTACTTAGGCAAAACAAGTCAAAAGATGGATTTAAAGTACATTTCTTAAAAGTAGAAGCATTTTTGAGAAAAATTCCTAGCAGTTCTCAATTTTGTGGTACAACAGACTCAAACTGGCTAAAAACAAATCGGACTAGGTACTTAACTATCACATTCTACATGAGTTTAGCAAAGCTGCAGAAACTGTTACTGAGTTTGTTTCTCCCCTCCTCCTCATCTGTACTATGAAAGGAGAGTTTAAGAACCACATCTTGAAAATTAGGTAGCTAGTGATAGAACTTGCCTCCTACTGTATTTTACCAAGGTTTAAAATAAAGATTTTTTTCCAACCAGCAACTCAAACCTAGCTCTATTCTGTAGCAAATGATTCTGGACTTTTTCCTTTACAATAGGAGGCTGGAAGTAGATGAAGTGATGAATATGTAAAGTAGTGAACAATTAATTGGGGATGCATGTTTCCATAAAAGGACACATCTTTTACCTTTAATGGTATCTCTGTATACCTGTTATCTGTATACCTGTTATCTGTATAACTTTAGTTGAAAATAACAATATAAATGTGATACTCTTTGTAAATGAAGTTCTGGGTCAAAGAGCTCTCTGCTCTTCCCAATTCATACATCTCCCTTTCTGCACACAACTAGGGAAAATACCCTGCATTCTTTTATCCTAGCTCTCTCCATAAATCCTAAGATTTAAAAATAATTTTTTAATTTGTCTTTTAGAGCCACACCCACAGCATATGGAAGTTCCCAGGCTAGGGGTGAATCATAGCTGCAGCTGCAGACCCATGCCGCAACCACAGCCATGCCAGATCTGAGCCACATCCATGACCTACGCCACAGATTGTGACAACGCCAGATCCTTGACCCACTGAACAAGGCTAGGGATCGAACCCTCATCCTCATGGATACTAGTCGGGTTCTTAACCACTGAGCCACAACGAGAAGTCCCTAAAAATAAAATTTAATTAAAGGATTTAACTGATGTACTGCTAAGTTCCTTCACCTACAAAATAGAACAGCATCCTTACTTAAAGATGTGTGCACATTGACTGAACTGGGCACATAGGATAAATTAATCTCGTGATGGATTTGTCAAAATAAGAACTGATACACCAACTACAGACCCATCTCAGACACACAGAAGCACCAGGGTCTCCCATCAGCACAATGTACCTCTGTGCTCATCTCTCCTTTTATTAATTAATGGCACTTTATTTACCACATGGAACACTTTTCTGCTTTCAATTCCTATATTAAGGGAAAGTATTATATGCCCTTCAGTTTGTCTTTAGTGAATATTTAAGTGTTTTAATAATACAGTTTGAAACACGATTTGTATGACAGAATTAGCCACAGAAATTCTGACAGTAGCCCTCCTAAGAAATGCTCAGTTCCAGAATCTCTGTTGCATTATCTACTCTGGTTCTGTTCTCTTGGGGTCTTGGCCACAGCCCTGTTAACTCTATTACTGTTTACAGGAGATCTAACTGCCTGAATTGTTACCTCCTAGAGTTAATGACAGAAATGACAAGAGAAGCCTATCATTACTAGGGTAGCGATATATAAAACTAAATATAGTTGCAATCTCAAACAGGAATATGTTGACCTTGAAAGACGCCCATTCTGTCTCAGGAGGAAGGTGTGTTGTCCAGCACACTTGTACACCTAGGTCCCTAGACGTGGTCTAGGATGTGAAAGCCACTGAGAAGATATACATAGTTTTAGCTATGTATACAAGGATACGTGGCTATCAGGTTGTGTAGACCAGAAAATCCTTCTTCTTCTGCATCAAGTGTTTATTTCCATTCATTCATTCATCTATTCACTCAGTCAATACCAGCACCAAGCAAGACTCTTAAGCATAGCAATTTAGAACTGAGTTAGGATCTCAGCCAGTTCCAGCTTTAGGACATGCATGCTGTGTTTACTGATAGCTTCCTACTTTGAGCCCTTACAGCTTGAGATCTTTCCAGTGGCAGTCAAGGCCACAAGGAGAATTAGTTCTACAGAACCCTGTGTAGGATAGAAAAACCAAATCAGATTATATTTCCTAGGCCAAGTAAATTAGAAAAGACTGGGTCCTTTATTTGCCTCCTCAAAGGGGTAAAGAATTAGTCTATCAGTGAATGGGAATAAGTAGCCTTTGTAAGGCTTGCATATAGCTAAAGAAATGATGAGTGAGAAAGAAAAGGGGAAAGTCAGAAACAAATAGCATGAGGAAAAAAAATAGGAGAGGAGGAGTTCCCTATTCAGTGGGTTAGGGGCCAGACATTGTCAGTGCTATAGCATGGGTTCAATCCCTGGCCATGGAATTTCTGCATGTCATGGGCACAGCCAAAAAAAAAAAAAAAGAAAGAAAAAGAGGAAAATGGGCAAGAAACAACAGAGGATATAAAATGGATGGAAAGGAGGGTTAAAAAAGTGAAGAGTTGTGCAGCCCAAAGTTGGCACTATAGGCTGCTATCATCCCCAGGGACTGTTGTAATAGCTTCCCGACATTTCCCTGGCCCTGGCTCCTCTGTAGTCTCTGCTCTACCAAGAATCAGAAATGATCCTTATAAAAGGTGATTTATAGTCAGGTCACTTCCCTGCTCCAAACATTCCAATACCTTTTCTCCCCACTCAGAATAAAATTTCGAAGTCCTTATTATGGCTTCAGATGCCACAAATCATCTGCCCTAACTCACCTCTTCTTCAACATGCTCCAGCAAGCCTAACTTTCTTTTCTGTTCCTTGAATATATTAGGTATATTTCTTCTTCACAGCTTTTAAAACAGTTGAAACTCCAAATAGTTAATAAAATAGTTAATAAAAGTATTGGGGTTCCCATCGTGGCTCAGTGGTTAATGAATCCAACTAAGTGAGAACCATGAGGTTGCAGGTTTGATGCCTGGCCGTGCTCAGTGGGTTAAGGATCTGGCATTGCCGTGAGCTGTGCTATAGGTTGCAGATGTGCGGATCCCACATTGCTGTGGCTCTGGCATAGACTGGCAGCTACAGCTCTGATTAGACCCCTAGCCTGGGAACCTCTATATGCCGTGGAAGCGGCCCAAGAAATGGCAAAAAGACAAAAAAAAAAGTGTTAAATAAATGAATGAATAGAACTTTAATATACCTGGAATTAATTTTGTCATTTAAATTCCAAAGTAGGGGCAGTGCTAATGATTTGTTTCATTAAGAATTCATAGCTATGTATACATAGCTTATTTCACAGCATACATATCTATCCTAAAGTCAAGACTTATTTGTTCTCAGATCTATAGTTGCTCTCCGAGTTATCAGCTCTCACTCAATGTTGCCATGAACTGAGCCAAAGTTAATCATCCAGAAGGCAAAATTCCCAAGCCATGTCTACACTTGTCTTTTGTTATTTGTCCTGCACCAAAGTCGCATGCTGCATATGCATTAGGCTGGCATTGTCTGGCAGCCTGAATAACATCTCAAATCTGATAGTAACCAACAGAAAATTCTTCCAAATCAAATTTTGCCATCTTATTTCTAAGCTCATAATGGTTCAATTTTAAAGTCACTGGCTTTTCTTTTTTTAAATATGCTCCATATTTGGAATTGTATCAGGCTTTTAACGCTATGCTTCTTGAGGACTATAAGTCCCTCCTTCATCCCTACCATCTCTGACATCTTCTCTATGCCACTTTTTGACTTAGGAAAGAGCCTTAGCTAATCTTTGGGGACTCCCTTAGGCACTCAAATTCACAGAATCCTCTATTTCTTAGAGCTCCCAAAACAACTGAGGCCTAGACCACTAATCAAGCAGTATGCTAGCTTATCTTCAAAGATGGTCTCAAAAAGTACCTCCATTACTATCTGCTGTTATTTATATCAACCACTTACTCCCCCACCTCATCCCACCAGCACAGTCTGGTCTTGTGACCGATCTGACCAACAGAGTGGGGCGAAAATGGATATTCTGGTAATTCTGATCCAAATACCTAAGAGTACTAAAAATATCTATTTCCTGACTCTTGGATGTTCTAAAGGATGAGACACTATGGGAAGAGAATTAACTTGGAGGAGACCTGAGGCCCAGATTCATGAGTGAAGAAGTCAACTTGGACATCCCAGCCTAGTTACCATCTGACTGCAATGGTATGAAACTTCAGGTGAAACCAGCAGGACAGCCTAGCTGAGCTCCAGCCAATCCAAAGAATCACAAGAAACAACAAAAGTGCTATTAAGTCATTAAGTTTTAGGGTGATTTGGTACACAGCAATAACCAAAATAGGCAGTATCGCAGCAGCATAGTTTTTATGGCTGGGATGGCTTTAATACCAGTAAACTGTCCTGTGTCATGAGTTATTCTCTGTGCTACAGTTTCAAACTATAAACTTCTTAAGGGCAAAGAATGTGTTTTAATGGTTTTCCCTCAATCTCAGGAATTGGGCCCTAAAAATAATAGGTACTGAAATAATATACATTATCTTGTCCACAGACTAAGTACTAAGCTCTCACTCAATGTTGCCATGAACTGAGCCAAAGTCAATCATCCAGAAGGCAAAATTCCCAAGCCATGTCTACACTTGTCTTTTGTTTTATTAAAATCTTTGAGGACTATCTTATTTACAAGATTTCAGAACCCAAAAACATTATCTTAATATCATTTATATATTGTACCTCTATTATTTTCCATATGTGAAGAAGCATTATTACATAGTTATTCAACTATAATAATATAAGAAAATATAATTACTTTGAGGTCTCCCCTAGAAACCAAAAAGAAAACTGACTCAGCTGCATCTAGAACTAAGGCAACATTTGAAATTCCAAATGACTAAGAATAACATATTATTTTATTACTCAAGGGCATAGAATCTATATAACTGGTAATATCCCAAGGCACTTTAGAAGACTTATGTGAGTAACAATAAAATGATTGCATTTCCAGAAAGGACACTTAGCAAGTTTATTGCTAGTTCTTTCTGCACTTCTTCAGTGATTCAATCTTTTGGCTAGACATTTTAACTTCTCCTGCATCACCAGAGGCTTTTCCAAAGTTTATTTCAAATAACCACATACCTTTAGAGCCTCATTCTTAAAACCTTTAGGAATATTTCTCCAATTCAATGATCTCACTGGCTAAATATCTTTAGCTATACAATCCTACACCTACATCACAAATCATTTGGGAAACAAAATGTACTAGGTACCCTGATCGTCTATCTGGTTATTTCCTATAATTGAATTGTTTTAAGTATACTGGTCATTTAATTTGAAGGTTACTTCATCTGGGATCACAAATGATATTATCAAGAGAATAAAATGACCCACAATTTTGAAAATATAATTTAAGATGTTAGATGTTAAAACTATAAACATGAAATATAAAAATATAAAAATTTTAAGATGTTTGCAATCATATATTTATGCATTACTTTTCATATTTATAAATTGGCCCTCTGATTACAAGTATTCTCTACACATTTTCACTGATAAAACCTGGGTTTCCCAGGCCATAGTTTCTGAGAAAGCAATAGAATGAAAAACAGTAACAAATGTCCTGATTCTGTGTTCAAACAACTGAAAGAACTCCATCCAGCCTAATATGTTAAGACACTTAACTTTATGGTTTGATATGCTTTTGTAGAATTAGTGGGTTCTACAAAAGAGCTCTTCTGCCAGAGAAACCTACCTGATATATGCTTCTTCTTCCTTTAATGATAGAATCTTGACTGTGTTCAGAGAAACATAGCACCAAAAACAATAAAATACCTAGGAATAAAATTTAACTGAGGATGTAAAAGACCTCAACACAGAAAATTATGAGACACTGAGGAAAGAAACTGAAAACACAAATAAATGGAAAGAGATCTTGTGTTCTTGGATTGAAAGAAGCAATTTTGTCAAAATGTTCATACCACCCAAATCAATCTACAGATTTAATGCAATCCTTATTAAAAACCCAATGGTATTTGTCACAGAAAATAGAACTATCCTAAAATTTGTATGGAACTGCAAAAGACCCTGAATATCCAAAATAATCCTAAGAAAGAAGAACAAAGCTGTAGGCATCACATTTCTTGATTTCAAGTTATATTACAAAGCAACAGTAATCAAAACAATATGGTACTGGTATAAAAGCAGGTATGTAGACCAGCGGAATAGGAGAGAAAGCCCAAATATAAAACCATGCATATACAGACAACTCATTTTTGACAAGGGCACCAAGAACACACAATGGAGAAAGCACAGACTCTCCAAAAATGTTGTTGGGAAACCTGGATACCCACATGCAAAAGAATGAAACTGAATTCCTTTCTTACACCACACACAAAAATTAACACAAAATGGGTTAAAGACTTAAATGTAAGATCTGAAACCCCAAAACTCCTAGAAGAAAACACAGGGAAACCCGAACCCAACACTGGTCTTGGCAATGATTTCTTAGATAAGAGACCAAAAGTACAAGCAAAAAAACCCAGAAAAACAAAAAAACAAGGACTACATCAAACTAAAGAGCTTCTGCACAGCAAAGAAAACCATCAATAAATCAAAAAGGCAACTTATAGAATGTGAGAAAATATATGCAAACTACATACCTGATAAGAAGTTAATATCTAAAATATATTAAAAAAAAACCTCAAGTAACCTAATAACAACAATGACAAAAAAAGCAAATAACCAATTTAAAAATGGGCAAAGTATCTGAATGGGTATTCTTCCAAAGGCATATAAATGACCAACAAGTATATGAAAAGGTGCTCAACATCACTAATCACCAGGGAAATACAAAACAAAACCAAAATGAGATACCACACCACATCTATTAAGATGGCTATTACCAGGAGTTCCTGTTGTGGCTCAGCAGGTTACAAACCCAACTAGTATCCATGAGGCTGTGGGTTCAATGACTGGCCTTGCTCAGTGGGTTAAGGATCCAGCATTTCTGTGGCTGTGGTGTAGGCTGGCAGCTGCAGCTCCAATTCGACCACTAGCCCAGAAACTTCCATATGCCTCAGGTGTGGCCCTAAAAAGCAAAAAGATGGCTAGTATCAACAAGATAACAAATGTTGATGAGAATATGGAAAAAGGAAGACCTTAATACTGTTGGTGGGAATGTAAACTGACATAGCCATTATGGAAACCAGTACGGCAATTCCTCAAAAAGTTAAAAATTGAACTACCAAATGATCCAGCAATTCCACTCCTGGGTGTATATTTGAAAGAATTTAAATCAGCATCTCAAAAAGATATCTGGAAAAAAAAAAAAGAGTTCCCGTCGTGGCGCAATGGTTAACGAATACGACTAGGAACCATGAGGTTGCGGGTTCGATCCCTGGCCTCACTCAGTGGGTTGACGATCTGGCGTTGCCGTGAGCTGTGGTGTAGGTTGCAGATGCGGCTCGGATCCCGCGTTGCTGTGGCTCTGGTGTAGGCCGGTGGCTATGGCTCCGATTAAACCCCTAGCCTGGGAATCTCCATATGCTGCGGAAGCGGCCCTAGAAAAGGCAAAAAGCCAAAAAAAAAAAAAAAGATATCTGAACACCATGGTCATTGCAGCATTATTCACAATAGCCAAAATATGGAATCGACTTAAATGTCCTTCAATGGATGAAGAAAATTTTATATATTTAATAATATTATTCAGCCATGAGCAAATGAAATCCTGCCATTTGAGAAAACATGGATGAAACTGGAGGGCATTATGTTAGGTGAAATAATACAGTATTTGTCTTACTTTATCTGGCTTATCACTTATATGATAACATAGTACTGTATACTTGAAAATTGCTGAAAGTAGATATTAAGCATTCTCACCAAAAGTTAATTATCTAAGGTGATGGATGTTAATTATCTTGATATTGGTAATCATTCCCCAATGTATATCAAATCATCACACTGCACAAGTTAAATACATACAATTTGTCAATTATTTCTCAATAAAGTTTTAAAAATCATTTTTCCAAAATCTTCTTTAACCAGAGGTAGTCATATGAAAAGTTCAAGTCAATGAGATGAAAAGTTTTTTCTCTGCTGAATCAGGCCCCATCTTTTCTCGTTTCTTCATTTTTCTTCTAGTATGGAACACAAAGGTGACATCTGGAGACAAAGAAGCTGTCTTGAAACTATGGAAATATTCATGAAGATGAAGAATAGCCTTCATTCCAAGACTGAGAGAAAAGACAGAAAAATCCCAGGACCCTGATGAAATATTTAAGCCAGTTTCCTAAACTGCCCACTTTCCCCTTTCTCTTATTTGGGATTTCTATAGCCTACTTCTTAACATGCCCAAAGGTCCTCTAGACTTTGGTTTAAATCAGTTATAATTTACCAGTGTCTATTCCTAACTAGTTAAAAAGTTGAAATGCCTTAGTCACTAAAAAAAAGACTTTATGTAATTTTTTTTGTGAGTTTTTCCATGTCTAGTATCTTCTCTATATTTCAAAACTATGAACTTCTTGTGTAATTTCTTCACATCTGATCCATTTCAAAGTAGCTTCATTGTCAATTAGCTCTTAATCCACTCAGTTACTAGAATAATATTTCAAAAACTATCTTCTTTCCTTATAACCTCACTAAAAGAACCTCACTGACTGTCCCCTACACTTTCTCTAAATTCCTGGTGGCTCAAGTCTTCCACCATTTGTAAATCCTCCAGTCTCTTCAATCTCATCATACATGCTCCTTACACTCTACTCTTGAGTTCGTCTTATGGTTTATTCTTTTTTCCTTGTCTACACCATTTCCTATGTGTTTTCTGACAACTTTCAACCCTCCCTTATCCTTCTCCACTAAGTCTGAATTTGGTGATCTCTGTGATTATTATGGCCTTGATTTCTAAAAAAATTGATTTGCAAATATTTGCAAAATTTGAAAATTCTATATAGTAAATACTCCCATTTAAATAGACAGATGGTAAACTTCTTGACTGCAGGGAT